>NW_027558384.1:0-25007 GCF_052425735.1 Oculina patagonica
GTAAGTGAGCGAGTACACCTCTTTTGATGTTCAGCCACCCATACTCCACAATGCTTGTCAGCATCAAACTCTCGTTCTAAAATCAAAACAAAGTACAACAATGAACTGAAGAGATATAAAAGTCACATAACACTCTGACTTACCAGCTAACATGTTACGAATCTACAGGGGACAAATGGATAACTAGTGCATTGAAGGCCTGATCAAGTGGTCCAAATTCAAGAACTGGCCAAGGTCACTGTGTTGGCTCTGCTCTTGGGCGAGAAATTTTACTTTCACTGTGCTACTTTCCAGTCAGGAATATAAATGGGTACTGACAAACCTGGCCATATGGAAAGTTTAGTGATGTAATCAAATTCCACTACTGATCAATGCAAATTTCTCCCAAACTTGTCCGTCCCCAGAGCCCATTCCTATTTGGTCTTTGGCCAAGTCTGATTTAACAGCCTATGATTCATAACTTCCAGTCATTGTGCGCAGACTCTGAGTTTATTCCACTCAAAGCTCATTAGCTGACAATCATAATGAGCTTTCTACACATGCTCAAAAAATCAGACTTGGCCAGTGTCCCTGTTCTGATGAAAAGAAAAGTCGGCACAAGGGATGAGATTGAATTTCTCCTTGATACTTCATCAAATTCTCCTAACTTCTATTCTTGGTTTTCATGTTACGTCATAAAATTCTGAAATCAAACTTCACTAGGCCTGCTAAATTTTCGTTGTCATTAGGCGAAAGATAAACTAAAAATATATATTTTTGCAAATTTCCAGATCGATAGTGTCATTCGTTTTTAAAACAGAGCATTTTGAATATTTGAGTTTTCCGTCGTATGTGACATCAAGCTGAGTGCCGTGACAAAGCTGTTTTGTTTGAAAAATGGCCTTTCCTTTCCATTTTGAGCAAATTGAACATTTCAGATATAATAAGTGGTGTTTATGTGAAAGTGTACTAGCTCTTAAGCCAAGGATAGCCGCTGTTGTAAACAGAACTGAGTTCCAGATGGTTTCTCTGACATCACGGCGGCCATATTTGTGTCCCTCGGAAGGACACAGTTATGAAATCTCCATACTAAGCTTTATAAATTTGCGTGGAAAGGTTCGGAAAATAACTCGCGAACGGTACATCGCACAGACCCGAAACTTGGAGAAATTGTTTATCTATTTATCATCTATAATATTTGAAATTCATAGCTTCTGTAGTTGAATGGTTTCGAATTTATTTTTTGATTGCGTGACAGTGAAAACCAGCAATTACAGGAACTTAGAGAATCTGCATGTTTGACTCACCTCTTGTAGGAATCTGTTTCCTGGGAGACTTCTTATTACTGGAGACTTTTTCACTTGGACTTTTCTTTACCACGGCATTGTTAACAGGTTCTGTTTTAACCACAGTAGCAGAGTGGCTGTGATTAAGACATGGAACCGTTAAAGGCATTTCTTCTATTTTAACTGTAACATCCATCAGTTCAATCTTTTGGTTTGTGATTACAGAGTCGTGAAGTTTTCCTTTCCTTGAACCTGACTGAAGAAGCTTTTCGACCACTGCACTTGAGGATGTCACCATTTCAGGGGGAGAGGGGGTGGGTACTGGTATAACTTTCTGATGATGTAGTTCTGTAGGGAGAGATAAAAAACAGAAATCTTAAAAGTGTTCTTGGAAACCAGTGATTTCTAATAATGATTCATTGTTGCCCACATATGATGTCTTCATGTTTAAGAAGTTAAGTAAATAAAATATTTTAAGGATTTCTATTGAGTTTTAGTAGACACTCTGAGTATATTCTTTTGGGTAACTGCATATTTGATTGGATCTACAATTCACTGATAGAACATGATTGTGCACACATTGCTTTTGAAAAGGAAAATGAAGGTTTTGGACTGCTATTCTTTACCAGTCAGATGGCAAACTTGAGGGTTTCTTGTAGCTGATAGCTGGCTAGGGGCAAAGCCCCAAGTCAACTTTCAAGAGTCAATAGTAATCAAAAGCAAGTTGTCTAATATTTTTAGCATAACCCAGAGAATGATTTATTGAAAACAATGTGCAGTGGAAGTGTTTTTTTTATTGGTTTGATTGGTGATTTCATCATTTTTACTAGTGTGTGTGCTCCCAGGTAGTATTTTAAAAATTGAAGTTCCACACTTTTGTAGCAATCAGACTACGAGTTTGCCTTACAATCAAGTCGCTGGGTTATGCAAGTAAACAATATTATTAGACTACTTGCTCTCTTTTACTTTGAGTGATGTTCAACTTTGGCTTCTCCTTTGTTGACTATTTGCTCATAAAAAAACCCTCAGGCTCCTTGCTTAATTGTTAACTAAACAGTATTAAACAATATTACCATGATGTTTAAAAGAATAGTATGTAAATACTCTCCAGTCACGGTACACAAAAATATTAACAAGGAATTGGGAGAACTATGTAGAAAAAGTCAAAAAGAGCTTGTTTCAATACAAAATTTCCAGTTCTCCCAACCACCCTTTCGTGAAAACAAAAACAGAAACATTAAAAATGCTTTCTATTTCTAGAAATGGCAAATGACACATTAACATATAGTATAGTTTACATGGTTATTTTAAACGTATTTAATAACAAAGCTTAAGGCTAAAAATAATGAAAAAATTTTTTGTCCAGATAGTGTAACAATATCGATCCCTGTTAAATTGGTCACACTCAATATGACCAGGAAAAACTACAATTTTTTAAAGATGAAAGCTTATATTGATCCAATTTCAAGGACAACAGTAAACATGTTATTACACAAGTGGGCAAAATACTGTTTGAGAAACATAATTAAGTTTCAATTTAAAGGCATCATTTACCAAAATATTGAATCAAAACAGCACCACTAACATTGGTTTTATGATTGAAACTGACAGGATGTTGTGACATTTGAGGAGTCTTTGTCACTTAAAATGCGAAAAAGGTGTAAAATTATGAAGAACTAACCGCAATGCCGTAAAAATGCCGATGCTTTGACCACTCGACTGCACTCTTTGCAAACGATGAGGACGATTTCTTCTTGCTCTGGGCAAATCCCGAATAGGGTCATATCTACGATCAAAAGCATAAAGCATATAAAAGTTAATCATGAACCGCTTACATTATTAATAAACGCGTAAGCCACTCCAAAAAATTAAAGCACGTTTGCTTTTGAGCTGTTTGTTTGGAGCTATCCTAGATTTTCTAATTCTCTGCTTAAACAGTTTCAGATGAACAGCTAACTCTATTAATGAGAGAGCTTTTTTGAGGGGGGTGCACACATGCAGTTCACACGACATGTCCCATGCTAATTACATTCAACCTGCGAGTAACAGTTCGCTGTACTAATTTTTGCCGAGGGCGGAACAAACTATCAGGCATTTTGTGCAACAATATCTGATTTTTATGAGTAAATATAGCCTTTAAAAGTCACGCTACCTACCTTCTCTGTGCAATCGCGTGGCTTCTGGAGACCCCAAACCATTGTTTTCGTCCACTTCCATTGCTATCGTGGAAAAAATAATACACGGTAAATCCCCTGAAAAAAGTTTTCCTGACGTTTATTCAATCAACTATGGACACAGATCGGTGGTGTAATAACTGTACATACCTTCTGGTTCCCCTAAAGGCGAATTTTCTTCGAAGGAACTCCATGAGCTCCCAGAAAGTAAAGAATGACAGTGAATTTTCGCCATTACAACTTCATTCCCGCTCCGATGTTGCTTTCTACCAATTCCGTGACGTCACTGTCGGAATGAAACGTAAGGTCTCGGAAAATGCCGACGATTTCCGACCTGGAAATGTCAAGAACATAAGACGTGATTAATCCAAATTTGACGACTTTCTGACAAGTTACCAGTAGAATGAAAATCAAACTGAACTAAATAACATATTCAAGGTTATGAGAATTAAAATCTACTGCAATCTACGATGAGAACTTTTCTCCAGATCTGTAACAAAACAAGAAAAAAACACAACTATTCGAACGGGCGGCCATTTTGACTTGCCACTTACAAGGTTAATAAAAGAAAGACGGCGATTATACTATCAAGTATACCTTGAAATAAATACGATTATGCACTTACGATCAATTCATTACGCAAATTAGGCGTCGCCGTCGTGCATCATGTAAATTTGTCCTGACAAATTGATTCCGCCATTTTGTCCAAGCATCGGAAGTGTGCTGTGGGCGCTTAAAATATCAGCGGTATCTGAACTAATCACATGCTCCGCAAGGAAATTTTTGAAAAAATGGCGGACGAAGTTGTGTTGAGTTTTCACGACAGTCTTCTACGAGAATCAGATCTCAGTTTACTCGAAGAAGGTCGTTGGCTGAATGACAGACTGATAGGATTTGTGTTTGAGTAAGTATTGTTAGTTTTACGAAATCTGATCACGGCTATAAATTCCACAACATCGATGCTAAAATGATATCAACAAATCAGTCAGACACTTTTCTTTCAGAAAAAAAAATAAATAGAAAAAAAGACCCTTTCTGTAAGAGTATAAAGTAGCTACAGCCTTTTCCTTTTTTAATGCGTCCGCTGTATTTAGAGGAATGCATGTCAACATTATTGTTTGCAGGTATTAAAGGAATAAAAATTTAAATTCTTAAGAGATTATTGGGTTGCTCGGTGGTAATGGAAACACATTAGACCCAATGTAAATATGGCCGCCCTTAATATTTCCCTAGGAGAAACATTTATCAAGAGAATCAAAGGAGAAGTTCATTCCAAAATGGCACTTTTTTCTTCACAACAATGAAAAGGTTATTCCAAGATATGTTAGTCACCAAATTTTCAGCTTCCAAAGAGTATTTAACCCCTATGAAATCCTTCTCTGAAGAAGTCCAAAAATTGGGAACTGGCCACCGCCATCTTGGAGTAACTTAGCAGCCTGGCGATGTATGTGTGATGTCAAAGAGTTCAACCAGAAGTTTGGCAGGAAGTTTAATCATCACTTGACACTCCTTGTTTACTTTGTTTAAACTTGTTTTTTGAAATGCCTGCACAGAAACCTTTTTTTACAAACTAAACTCCAAGAGATGTAGTTAAAGTTGCGCTCATTGACATCACACATAAAACATGCAAAAACACGAAAACAAGGCTAGGCACTTGACCAGATAATGGGAAAAATTGGCAGCCGTTTTTTACATGAGGCCAATGTTTTGAAAACTGGGCCACAGGAAACCTAGGTTGACAGTATCACTGTATGACTACTCACTGAAAGGTAATTTTGGATTTTCTATATAAATTCTAATATTTTGCCACCAAGTAGTTGTAAACATGTATATCATGGGCCTGGTCTCACTGCAGCAGCACAAGCTTGTTGAACTAGGGGTTTCACTATAACACATGCAGGCTTCAAGAGTATTATCATAATAATTTTTATTTGATTTCAGTTACTTTACACATAATCAATTTAAACAGATATCAGATGATGTGGTTTTTATCAGTCCTGATGTCACCCAGTTTGTGAAACTTGGACAAGGTGAGATAGAAAAAAAAGACCAGTATATAATTATAATGTTGTTCTAGAAAATGTCCATACCCCTCCCACAGATTTTTTTTGGTTAAACCCGTCCCCCCCTACCAACCGTGGATAATTTCAGTTAAGTTATGTACTGTACTTTCCTTTAATGTTCGCTTTTGAAACTCCCCAGGTCATCCCTGGTTAAAATAATTCGAGGATCTTTAAAGATCTTTGTGAAGACCTTTGAGGATCTTCAGGTATAATCTGTAAAAATCGTCAAGGTTCTTGCAGGATGCAGCACAATTAAGGTGCAGAATCTTCCTGAACAATAAAGATCTTGCAGTGAACTTGTTAAGACTTTATTTACGGTAGCTTTCATGTAGAGAGTTTAGTTAAATCTAAGTAGCTCCAAAGCACTATGTACTGTTGATGAGTTAGGTTTTGCTATTTTTCTGCAGGTATTGAAATTGGTATTTTTCTTGAGCCACTGAATCTTCCAAGCCAGAAGTTGGTGTTCTTTGCAGTGAATGACAATGAGTCTAAACTTGCTGCAGGAGGAACTCACTGGTATGTATCACTTACCTGGAAACTCGCTAGGCCAGAGTGTAAGTTTCATTGTCATAGCATAAAAAAGCAGTCACTGTGATAAACTAGTGTTTCACTTATTATAATAGTTGTAAAAGCCCAAACCACATCAATATTACAATTTAGCAAATAGCAAGGAATTATGTAGAGAACAAAATAAACCAATAAAGAATCAAAGCAAAACATGGAACCAGCGCTTAGTGCAGAAAGACACTTGTCACCACTTCACAATAATTATTGGTTTTGCAGATGACTGGTCAAGGAGGTAGTGTGAGGTTTTCTTTTAACCAATCACAGATCACAGATTGTCGTGAAGGAAATCCAAAGCAATGCCTGGATTTCTTTCCAACAACACCGAGATTGTTTTTTCATTAGTAACAGGAGTTTTCTTATTATCATCAGGAGCCTACTGATGTTCAACAGACAAACAAACAGTTTTCATCATTATGACTCATCCAGTTCTTACAACTCTTCAGCTGCCAGATCTCTTGCAAAGAATGTGGAACCCTTCTTGACAGGTAAGATACATGTACCAGTGAGAAAAAAGTGGTATGATTTGTCAACCCAATTTGTTCCAAGCAAATTTACATGATTCATCAGCCCGACTTTCTTATTTTGCCTTATTTGAATTGCAAGATGAAAATCTACCTGATTTCCAAAACTGTGTCACTGCAACAGATTTTTACAAATCGGGCTGATTTTTTACCGTGCACTCATTTTCTTACCAATTCTAGGCCAAATAGGGCCGACAAATCCTACCGCGAAAAACTGGCCTTTATGGATCCTTTTTGGAGTCAAGAGGATAGCGCTAAATACTCTGGTTTCCATAGAACAAAGCGACTAGGAGTATTGCTACTCCATTTGGATAGGATGTGGGTAGGGGGATCTGGAACCTCCCTCTGAACCTGCCCATACCCTTTACTCCCTGTATCTACCATATTCCTTTATGGTTCCCAAATGTTGCCAAAATGTTCTCAATTTCTCCTGGTTCCCACCACCTTGGGAATCCTTCTTTTGCGCCCACTCCTCTCTCACCTCCTGTACCCCCCCCCCCCAACACCCTGTTCTCCTGGGGTCCCACTCCACTTGGATGGGATGCTAGTCCAGCACAGGTTACCTCCCAGCAAGATTCTGTGGAACTATTTTGCTGGTACACAGTAATATCCCTGGGTATATGAAAGCACTGTGTGGGTAAAGTATGGCAAAGGACCCAGCCATTCTTTAACATTTTTTACTTTTTTTATAAACAATAAAATGACATTATGTCTTTCTGTTTTTGTTTATACAGCAAAAGAGAATCCATCTTTTGTAGAAGACAGATGCCCTCAACAGCAAAACAGTAATGTTTTTTTTTTAATGTTACAAACTCATACAGACCATAATACTCTGTGCACATAATTAAGTGTTGCAAATTCTCTAGCCAATTCTCCAATTTCATTTTGGCTTTCAAAAAATGAAGAACTTGCCCTTCAAATAGCTGAGAACCCTAGGGGGGGGGGAGGGTACTCTGGCTTGTGTATGAAGGGGATGATCGAAGGATTTTTTTCGGTTTGAAATTTTCGATTCCGGGATTTTTTTGGGTTGGAAAATTTGGCAAGTATTTTTTTGGGTGACTTGATTTAGATACTAGGGGATTTTTTTGGGTATGTGTTATGTCAAATGTTGCCCCTCCTGGCAATTTTGGGGTAATTTGACAAGGAATTTTTTTGGGGGGTTATTTTTGGTCCAGGGATTTTTTTGGGTAATGTCGGAAGACTTAGGGATTTTTTTGGGTCCTGAGTTTTGCCTCCATTCGATCATCCCCGTCATTTACAAGCCGGAGTACCCCCTGGGCTGAGAAGAACCATAGTTTATCACCCCCATCCCTGTTATACACACCTCCACTAAGGGGAGTGTGCAGGAGCCATGCAAACCCAAAATCCCAAATCCCAATAAAAAAGCTAACACAAGCTACAGTGTACCTAAACTAATTGTTGGCTTACATGAGTGCTATCAGGCTAAACAGTGTGCTATTTAGGGTAACCAATGTGTTATTTAGGCTAACCAGAGTGGCTCACATGACTCGCTGGCTTTCCTTTTGTCAAGCTCCACTCAGGGGATACCTCCTTTAATAGGGCACTGAGTTGAAGTCTCAGCCATACATAAAGAAGTTACTATTTTTTGTAATGTCTAGTGGGAGAGCATTCCACATAAGAGCATACTTTGAAGAGAGTTTGACTTTGTCACGAAAACGTCAGTTTTTTCAGTTAACTAATGTACTGAATATAGAGTATTTGCAATCACTCCCATTTTCTCAGAAGATTGTGGATCAAGCACAAGTAAAATATGTAAAGCAGTCATCCAGATGAAGTCCCAGTGGCAGATCTAGGGCAGGGACCTGGGCCCCACCTTAGTTTTAGGCAAATAGAGGCCTGTAGGGCCAAGAAAAATTATTTTTCAATTAATTTTTGAGAGCGGGCCCCCTCTCTTTGCAGGGGCTGGATGATGGGGCCCCCACTTATCTGAAGGTCTGGATCTGCCACCGGGTCCTAACCAAACCTAACCTAACCTTTTGAGAAAATAGAAAAGCTTCGAATAATTGATTTAATAAGTTGGTTTCAAATTCAACAGGTTACGACTGTGGCATCTATGTCATTTGCATCTCTGAGGAACTTTGCAAAAACTTTCTTGGTAAGGTAGAAACATCTCTGAGTGACGCGCTAACAGTGGAAGACGTCACAAGAAAGAGGAAGGCATTGAAGGAACTTATCCTTGATCTTGGACAAAAGAAGACTTGATAAGTGAAAGCTTTGACAATGACAAGCAGAAAAACAGGAACATTTCAGATCTCCAAGATCATCGATTTGTCCGAACTCCATCTCTTGAATGAATAGAATAGAAGTGCAATGGATTTCTCAGTCAATCCTTGCATGAGAGGGCTGATGCAGGATGAGCGAAGCCTGAAAAAAGATCAAAGCCAACACTTGTTCATGTTGGGCTAGAAAAATTGCACATACCAGGAACCATATTATGGTTGGGTGACCACATTGGACACATCTATAACCATTAGAGAACTGCAATAAAAAGGGATAAAAAAATCTTAAAGATTTTACATTTTACTCTCTTAAAGTTGGATAGTTAGTACACGTCTTGAGATTAAAAAAAAATAATTCGCCAAACTTGTGTTTGTTTGTTATGTGATTGTATTAAGATACAAAGGGTTGATTTATCTACGTTTTTAGGGGTTATTCAAGTGAAAGTTTAAGAAAGTCGCAGCAGTATTCCAAGTCTAGCTATACCATTTTCTATTAAAGGTATATAAAAGGGTATATAAAAGGGTTATCTTTTCTGTCAATAATGGTATATGAAAAGGTGCCCCCCTTATAACCTTGGCTTCTGATCCCCTCCCCACCCCCTTTCACCCCTGCCTTAGGATTTGTTATGTCCTTTCTTGATATTTTTTGGACAAGTTTGCCCAAAGAACAATAAATGCTTTCTACTAGGTTAAAAGAGGATCCTGAAAAAGGGAGGGGGGGGGGGGAAATATCCAATTTTTCAGCTCACATTTTGCCCAAATTTCATTTCCCAGCCTATTGTTTTCCCAAATTTTCCCAAATCCCAGTTCCAGCTGGCTCCATTGTTTTTGTCATGTTTTTGCTTGTGATTCCCAGTCCCACTGACCCAAATTCCATTTTCCCAGTGAAAATTTGCCCAAATCCCAGTTCAAAAAATAATGTTTAATCTGGTTCTGATTGTTTGCATCTAAGGACTTCATTCGATCCTTTAGGTCTACATGAGCTTACTCGTACATGTACTCCAATTTAATATACCGGGAATATATAGGCGGGTTGTCCTAAAACCCGGAATGCCGGAAACCCGGAAAACCAGAATGCCGGAAATCCGGATAAGAAAGCCCGGAATCCTAAAACCCGGAATGATCTTTTTTGTGTACGCCATTTTCAGGAAAAATACGTGGAAATATGTTATATCATTTATTGGGAAATTGGAAGTTTGTTACGAGTTTCCAATTACGTTGCGAGTTAAGGAAAAAACGCCTGATCGCAGGTTAAGGCCATATAGGCTGTGAGCAAGTGATGAAATTACCAAAACGTTCTACCAATTTATTTTGATAATAAAAACGTACTTAATTTTCACATGTTCATGCTCAGCCTTTCACTATTTTTTGCCGTTATCAAAAATCATGAAAGCGGTGGTGTTCGTTGACAGCGGCGTATCAGACACGATCACAACGCATTATCATTGGAAGAAACAACAACACATATGATTGGTCGAAAGGTGTTAGCCCGGTTTGCAATCTTGGACCATTCTACAACGCTGCATGAGCCCGTCAAAAGGGGCTCTGGGAACTAGCACGACTACTGTCCCGATCGACTTCCGTTTATTTCACTTCCGGTATATCAACTGAAAGTCACGTGAAGACTGCAGAAAATGGCGGAGAGCGTCTCCTTCCTCGAGTAGCCGGACGACAAAACAGACTTTAAAATGTCAGAATTACTCTTTAAGGTGATTATTATAGGTGATGCTACTGTTGGAAAGACTAGCTTTGTTCAACGTTATGTGCACAGTCACCCGAGGCGAGAATACAAACCGACTGTGGGAGGTAGGGATGTGTTTACATTTTTTCACCATTATTCAACCTGCGAGTCTGTGTCTGAAGTTACGACTAAAGCGTTACAGACTGCAGCTCTGAAATAAGGACTGTATTACGGTTGCAATGATCTTTATGGCTTTGTTCTACGCGAGCTCATGGCTGAAAATCAATAGCACCTTACTAATAACCAAAATATGCAGGCCAAATTTCATGAATTGCTGGCAACCATGAGTCAACCTCATAAAACCAGAGAACCCAGATGAGTATTTCATAAGACCTAAGCTGGAACATAAAAAAATAATAAGCTTTAGAACCAATAAAGTAGCAGGGGAAGTTTTACAGGTAACTTCTGCTTCTTCATGATCTTGTTTACTTCTTGAAAGACCAAAAAAAAATGATTGACTCAATATTTTCATTTTGTAAAAAGATTATTTTAGAATTGAAAGTTATGCAATTGTCTTTTTTTATCTCAAATTCCTGAACTGATTATTATTTTTTTGTTTTATAAACAGTGGATTTTGCTTTAAAAGTCATTAAAATGTCCGACGATGTTACAGTAAGGCTTCAGGTGGGTAGATCAACATGAATTTCATTCAACATAATGGTAGAAAAGAATTCTGGTACTGTTAGAAACAAAATCTGATCTACCTTTTCAACCCCTGGGAGCTTTATTATACACAGACCTTTAGAATGTTAGTTTGAAATAAGTGCAGGAACCTCCCGGGGCAGGGGGGTACTCTATATATTTCTGGGTGGGGGTGTACCGCTGGGACTCTGAAACCCTTACCCTATACTAGACCCTCTGCAGCTGATTTCGCAACCCTTCACTAGACTAAACACCGAAAATCGCTACCCTATCCCAGGCTTGCCGTTTTCAGAACTGTATCACTATTAGTGTTTATAATCATACCATCTGTCAACAACGTTGCCGCGATGATTTTATTTACGTCTAAGAAGGCCTCTTCCTCTTCCCAGTTTCTATTCCTATTCTGGACTTAATTCCTCATACTACTGATCAGTTTTCTGGCAAATGATACCCTATTCTAGACCAAAACTCACTTATTTCTATACCCTATCCCAGACTAAACTGCTTGAAAACCATACCCTTCACAGCGGCACATACCTATATAGCTCATATATGGGAGTGCCCCCCCCCGGGAGGAACCTACGGAGTAACTGCA
Source organism: Oculina patagonica (assembly GCF_052425735.1). NCBI lineage: Eukaryota > Metazoa > Cnidaria > Anthozoa > Scleractinia > Oculinidae > Oculina > Oculina patagonica. Next base: position 11,809 of record NW_027558384.1, read on the forward strand.
GAATACCTTGCCACTTCGAAGCATTACCTCAGAACTCGGAAACAGTGCCTTTGTGGCTACCCAGCTTACGGGGCTATGTGGCTACGTTGCTATGCAGCTTGTGGATTAAAGAACGAAGTGTATTCATGGGTTAAGCGTGCATAGCCACTGTTTTAGAGGTATAGCTTCTGAGTGGCAGGGTATTGGAGGCATGCTCAATGACCAAATGGTTAGTGCACTGGACTTGAGGTGAAGTAGTCCAGGTTCAAGCCCTTAATTGTCCAGGGGCATTGTGTTGTGTTGTGTTTCTCCAAGTAAAAGTTGCATGCAGGAGAATACTGAAATTTAGGTACAGGTAACCTGACAAAGTGTTAGAGGGTTACCTGCGATACATCGACCAGGCATCGACCAGGGGGAGTAGCAATGCTCCTAAGTCACTTCATGCTACAGAAATCAAAGTAATGCACTAGCTCTTAACGAACCACTTAGCTTCTCTAATACACTGGAATGGAACAGACTTTAATTAAATCCCTTTTTATGTGACAGTTCAACTGTATATAGTCATTGGAGTATGGTGAGGGTAAAGGTTAAAGCCTTTTTAAAAGTCAAGTGGCCCATACTTGATGGAGGTTATCCTTGTTTCTGTAGCATTAAGCAGCTAGTAGTATTTCTACTACCCCTGAATGGGATGCTAGTCCATTGCAGGGTAACGTACCGCCAGCATTATTTCACTGGTACACAATTATACACCTGGGCCAAGAGAGACACAATAATAGTAAAGTTTTTTGGCGAAGAACACAACACAATGACCCTGGCCAGCGTTTGAACCATTGGGCCTCCATGCCTTCCATAGAGTCATTGAAGTGTATGTAAATGAAAAAAAAAAAATAATTAAAAAAATCATTTCATAACTGATTGGAAAGGTACCCTCTACAAATTGTGGACATCTAATTTAAATTTTCTACAAATAAGTTATTTATTAACTAGAATGTATCACTCCTGGATAATGACAGCAGTTGGCTACTGTCTGCAGTTTGAGCTGGGATGGTTCAGTTTATCCCATTACCGGTAGCTTTAAGTTGATAGTATCTGAGTCCAAATAAGTACAGCCTTGATTTTTGTACGTTTGATTCATTTACTGACTGACAACTGATTTTAATTTCATTTTTTATTTTTTTATTTTGTTGCACTAACCATGATTCCATAAATGATGACAGTTATGGGATATTGCCGGTAGGTTGAATATTTTTTCTACTTGTTTGATCAGTCTGCTGAATAACATTTTAAGCACATAATTTAATGGTCAAAAACATTGCAGATAATTTTTTTTTAATAATTATGATGATAACATGTTTTAAAACTCATTAAAACAAAATTACATGTAGAAAGACTCTTGAATGGGAAAGCCTTAGGTTTTCCCTGTACTCTTTCTGGCCAGTTGAAAAAAACCAACTTGTGCAACGTAACAAGTTTGGAACCAAGTTTCCTGCAAGTCATACCAACCAATTGAAAGGACTAGACAACCCCCCACCCCTCCACCACCCTGTTTGTTTTTAATAAATTTTAGTATACTTTATTCCAGGTCAGGAGAGATTCACGTCAATGACAAGGGTTTACTATAAAGGAGCTGCAGCCTGTGTTATTATGTTCGATCTCTCCAGTCAGCAGACATTTAATAGCACAATTAAATGGAAAAGAGACCTGGATAGGAAATGTACACTACCTAATGGAAAGACAATCCCATGCATTTTAGTAGGAAATAAGGTACTATTGTAAGTTATTTGAATATTAAAAACTTTTCTTTGCAGTAATTAAAAATAGTTTAATAATATTTTGTTCCAACCCTGGTGAATGACATTGGAAGATCTTCAAAGATTTGTTAAGAATCCTTCCTAAATGATTTGATGAAGATTTTTCTGGGATTTTAGAATAAATATTTTGCAGGGAGTTGCAAGATCTTGAGGATTGTTGTATTGTAAGGACCTCGAAAACCATTACTTGTAAAATCACTGTGCAGGACTTGTAAGATTCTGAAAAAGTTTGATAACTTTAGATGAAGATCCTAAAGGATTCTCAAGAATTTCCTAAAGATCTGCAACACTCAGTCCAAAATCCAATGCAGTAACCAAAAGGGCACTTTGCCTCCTGCTACTAACCTGTGCAGGGGTGCAGATTAAAACCAAAAGCTGGGTAAAATTCCTGGCGGCTGCATGAATAGACCTCTTTAGCTTTGTTTGTTTGTTGTCCCATTTCAGACCAAGTGATGTTACCTTTGAGAATTCTCTCTTTCAAATTCAAACACATTCATGTTGAAAAGAACGAATAATTACCAAATAGACAAATGAACAATTCTCTGGAACCCATCACATGATCTGAAATGGGCAATTTACGTAGTCTATGTAGCTTAAGACGAGCCATGGAGGAGGAAAATGCGAAAATTAAGTAAATTTTGTTCAAAGCCTTTTCTCCTTGATTACTACCCACCTAAGCACAAAAATTCAACTTGTCTTAACTCTAAGCTACATCCCTGCAGTGTCAGGCTTCTTGTCAATCAATCATATATTTTTTTCATCATCAGAGTGACTTAACAACAAGGCCTGTTGAGAAGGAGGCAATTGATAAAATGTGCCGAGAGAATGCATTCCTAGGCTGGACAGAAATGTCTGTAAAGGAAGATATCAATGTCACAGAAACGATGGAGTAAGAAATTAAATTCATTTACATGACATGTTAAAGCTTAGAACTGTTCTTTCTTGTATAAAAGTAAAAGTGATGTAATGTCTCCTTCTTAAGTTACAAGTTTATTGTAAATATACACAATGTAAAATCAATCATATTCATACGTTTGACAATTGTTAAGTACCAGTATTATAAAAATGTAGCAGCATCAATTTCTTTTATTCTACAAATTTACCTTTTTATTAAGTTTCCTAGTAAACTGTAGCCTGCATTGTAAACATTTTTGTTGGGCATATGTTTTTAGCCGTCATCTTGGATTTCACAAGAAAAAACAGAGGGAAGGGGGATTCTGTTTCCAGCAAATGCAGAAAGAAACAACATTCATTGGCAACAAATATTGATAGTTAAATTTGTTTGTTGCTTGTACAAGAATTTGTGTTTATACATTAGAGCGGTTTTCAATTGAGTGTCGAAAGTGATTCGGTAATTGCTTTGGTTTTGGTTTTACGACACTCAATTGAAAACCGCTCTATCTTTGTTTTCTTTAGCTACTTACTAACAGAACTGATGGACAATCACAAAAAGGATGAAGAAAAAGATGTACAGAACAACACAGGAGCCGATCAAGGAGGTTTTATTGAACTTAGCAGCCATAAAACAACAAAAGAAAATACCAACAAATCATCCTGCTGTTCCAGCTCATAGGAAGATGGAAAACCTCAGTCGCTTTTGTTTTATCAACATACAAATTCTTCTCTTTGATCTCCATACATTTCTTATAATACTAGTTGGGAGAATTTGATGATGTATTGACACTTACAGCCCTGATGTCAACATACAAATTGTTTTTACTGGTCTTCTTACATTTCTTGGGAGAATTTGATGATGTATTAACTCTTAAAGCCCTGATGTCAACATACAAATTCTCCTTACTGGTCTCCATAAATTTCTTATGGTACTAGTTGGGAGAATTTGATGATGTAGTAAACCCTTTAAGCTCTGATGTCAACATACAAATTCTCCTTACTAGTCTTTATACATTTCTTACAGTACTAGTTGGGAGAATTTGATGATGTATTAACCCTTTAAAGCCCTGATGTCAACATACAAATTCTCCTTTCTGGTCTCCGTACATTTCTTATAGTACTTGTTGGGAGAATTTGATGATGTATTAACCCTTTAAGCCCTGATGTCAACATACAAATTCTCATTACTGATCTTCAAACATTTCTTGTAGGACTAGTTAAAAGAATTTGATGATGTATTAACCCTGTCAGCCCTGATGTCAACATACAAATTCCCCCTTCTGGTCTCCATACATTTCTTGTAGAACTAGTTGGGAGAATTTGATGTTCTCTTGACCCTCTGATGACAACATACAAATTCTCCTTACTTGTCTCCATAATCATTATTCAAGAAATTAATGTTCATAATTTGATATTGGAAAAAATAATCTTGTTGGGGTTCACAACTTAACTTTTTGTTTTCAGTCTTTTTTAGGAAGTTAGGCAGATTTTAAGATTAAAATATACTTCTAGGAGTAACAAATATGAATATTTTATGAAACTAAAGAAATGTAAAAAAGATTTTTATATCCTTAATATTACGTAAATTGTTAGCTGCTGTTTTCTTTCGATGCCTTTGCTATGTATATAAGTGCATGGTCAGTGTTTTTTGCATATATAATATCCATACTTCTTCCACAGATGTTTGTTTGTTTGACCCCTCCCCCCTTCAGGAAATTTCAATTTATCTTGAGTTCATACTTTTCTGGGCTTCTACCCTATGATAGTTTGACGGATGTCTTAATATTAGCACGCTCATTTCCATTCTACATGAGAATGGAATCATTTTGACATTCAAGCCAAAAGTTCCTTGGCTGCCTCTTCATTATTGCATGTATGAGCTTAGTACAGAAGCAGGCTGGCTCTAGGTCTGTGGATCTATAGAACTGCAGCAGTTGGGATGGAAGTTTTGGCAGGTTAAATGATTATAATTAGAATTGAAAACTGCAATGCAGCTGATACTTCCATATATGAATGGGAGATAATAAACCCTTGGCTGGACTGCTTCTATACAAGCCCTTTGTGATAACATTACACTACTGAGATCCATGTAGTGTCTGACTGGTTGTCGCTTTTTATGATTTTCTGTACCTGAATGCATGACATCCAATCAGATCTGGAGACTCTACACAGATCTCTGTAAGTCCATGTCATCTGTATGCATCTTTTCTTTACTTGATTCTCATGTCACTTTGATGCAGGGCCGTAACTAGCAAGAGGCAAGACGCAGCACTTGCCTCGTCTAGATTTACACCAAAATTTAAAAAAAAAAAAATGTTTAGTTGGGAAATAATCCATAGTTAAACAAGATTGACTTTTCAGAAGAAATACCTTGTGAAAATGCTTGAAATAGCGTTAGTGCATCTAGATTCAAAATTCGTGGCTCGTGGCATTGGCGATCGCCGATCTTGCCTCGTCTGTGTGAAAAGTCTGGTTACGGCCCTGTTTTATGGGGCGTTTTATGCAATGGGAGGTTTTTATTTCCTGAGACTAAAATATAATTAATCTTACATTTGATAGATTTATCCCGAGATGTGTGTAAACAATTAAATATGCAGATTTTTATAAAATATGAAAAGATCAGGGATTTTAATTAATTTAATTCTTATAAATATATTATTGCTATTTTTAAAAAAGAAGGCTTGTTAAGTACAAAAAGAAATTGAATTAAAATAACAAATTTTTATTATCCATGCATATTGATACATTGTGTTCAACTTCCATTGCAATTAGCATAAGCTACACGTTAAATGACATATTTGATGCATCAGACCTAAATGGCATGTAATAAAGACTTGACATTTTGTACCGATTTAATGTTGCTGTTTTTATATTTAGCCCAAGATTGAGGAATTTTACAGGTCCTTTTTGTGGAAAGTCCTAGGAGTTAATTTGCCCAGGGGACTCCATATATAAATCCCATATGAATGGGACAGGGATGATTGTTGCTTGCTAGGGGTGTAAATAATGTATTGTGGTCTCACTTAGGGTGTTCACTGCATGCAAGAAAAAACCTGTGGTAAGGCCAATATTTTAGCCGCCAAGCTCTTGTTTAGGGCCTGGGGGCACTCTGTATATTTTTGGGTGGGGGTGTGCTGCTGAGACTCTGAAACCCCTTTCCTAAACCAGACCATGTTCAGCTGATTTTGCAACCCTATGAGCTAGACTAGACACTGAAAATCCCTATCCTTTTCCAGACTTGCTTTTTTAGAACTGTATTACTATTAGTGTTTTTAATGAAAACAGGAAACCATCTGTCAACAACATTGGCACGATGGTTTTATTTACGTTTAGGAAAGCCTCTTTCTCTTCCCATTCTGACAAATGATACCCTATTCTAGACCAAAACTCTCTGAATTCTATACCCTATCCCAGACTAAACTGCTTGTAAACCATACCATTCACAGCCACATACTTTTATAGCTCCAGACCTCTCAAGTCTCACGATTTTGTCGTGAGACTCACGGTTTTCACTTCAATCTCACGATGAGAAACAGAAATCTCACGGTAAACAGAGTAACAAGTCATTTGATTAGCGCCTGGTTTTAGGCCTCTTTTAGTTATTTTTGTCCGTCAGTTGATCAATCTCCCGGTTTTTACTGAAATCTCCAGATTTTTTGACCTCAATCTCCAGATTTCCAGTGCTTTGAGGTTGAGAGGTCTGTAGCTCATATATGAGAGTGCCCCCACCAGGATTTAGGTTTACACCTGAAGAAATAAAAAGCACCATCCTATTGTTTTGGCAATCTAGACCAATCAGGCGTGTAAGAGAAGTTGAGCCACGCCCAGACTGGTTTCCTTTAGGGGTTTCAAGTTTTCCAATGAGCATGTTTTCTTTACCTTTCATATAGAAGTCCCTTCCCCCTGGGGGGAATTTTGTTGCTACATTTTCCAGGACTAGAGAAAAAGGGTGAAGTTGTTTAGTTTTTTTTGTTTGTTTTGGCATATCTTTGTATTTGAAAGTCCAGGCAATTCTCCCAAAGTGCGAGAAGGGTCCTTACACTATATGACGCCATACATGACGAAGTAAGCTGTCAGTCGTGTTCTCCGCTGACCAGACAGTATAACATCTACTTCCGCTTTTACCGCCATTAACACCAGAATTTGTACGTTGCATCGTTTCTAAGTGAAATAACTCCAATTCTCTCCATTTGTGTTGGTATGTCTAAGTTTAACGTACGGGTGGCAGGATGTTCTGGTGCTGTAGTGATTGGTGACCAGGCTAACTTAACAATTGGGGCACCAGGTACAGACGGTAAGTCCCGCAAATTTTCCCTTCGTCCGATCCTCATGCCCTCACTGCGTCTTCCATCGATGATTCCCAGTTCTTTAATCGCGTTTTATTCAAGATTAGATTCAACCTCTCAGCGATGGATACTACTTTTAATGCATGGTAGCTGAACCCTAGTTAAATGTTAGTCACCGAATTATATAAGAAATCACTTGACTAAGTTGATAAAAGAGCTGATCTCCACAACGTTTCTTGTTCTGCTCAAAATCGATCATGCACATTTTTTTTTTACTTTGATCGAGATTTTGGTAAATTCACGAAAAGCCACGCAGTATTTGAATTTATTTTACTAAAAGTTTTTTTTGCAAACCACAGTGAGAAAAAAAGTAAAGTGCGCGAATGAAACCGATTGCAAGAAAACCCCCTTTTGAGATTCTAAAAATAGAAACAAACCTCCTATGATTTCTAATACTCTTCTATATCTCCAACCCCATAAATTGAGGGGAAAATAGAAAGTACGACAGAATTTGATTGGAAGAAAATTTTAGTTCACGTCGTTAAAGTCCGATTTTTCCTTTTAAAATTTAAGATCATTGTTAGCCTTGTAATGTATAAAACAATTTTAATAAATATGGACAAAATTGAAACTGATTGCAGGAAAGCCGCCTTCTAAAAATAGCAACAAAGATTCAATGATTTCTAACACTTGTGGACATTTTTTGTAAGCACTAATTTGGAGGGTTGTCCAATACACCCAAACTGGATCGATTCGACTATTTCACGTTACGATTCGACTCAACGGAGGTCGACTTGCGCGAGACTTAGAAAACTAACAGCATCTTGGATAACAGGGTGGGTAAAAAATGTTGTCAATTCGACTCGATTCGATCGATTCGACTACCTGGATGCCGATTCGTCATACCGGATGTCGATTTGCGCGAGACTTAGAGAAATTACAGCATCTTGGCTAACAGGGTGGGTTGAAAATGTTGACGATTCGACTAGATTCGATCGATTCGTGTCGATTCGACTGCCTGGATGTCGATTCCTCATACCAGTTGTCGATTTGCTCGAGACTAGAGAACTTACAGCATCTTGGCTAACAGGGTGGGTTGAAAATGTTGACGATTTTTTGTCGATTCGATCGATTCGTGTCGATTCGACTGCCTGGATGTCGATTCGTCATACCAGTTGTCGATTTGCTCGAGACTTAGAGAACTTACAGCATCTTAGCCAACAGGGTGGGTTGAAAATGTTGACGATTCGAGTCGATTCGACTGCCTGGATGTCGATTCCTCGTACCGGATGTCGATTTGCGCGAGACTTAGAAAACTAACAGCATCTTAGCCAACAGGGTGGGTTGAAAATGTTGACGATTCGAGTCGATTCGTGTCGATTCGACTGCCTGGATGTCGATTCGTCGTACCGGATGTCGATTTGCGCGAGACTTAGAAAACTAACAGCATCTTAGCCAACAGGGTGGGTTGGAAATGTTGACGATTCGAGTCGATTCGATCGATTCGTGTCGATTCGACTGCCTGAATGGTGGGTTGAAGATGTTGACGATTCGACTCGATTCGATTGATTTGTGTCGATTCAACTGCCTGAATGTCGATTCGTCGTACCGTATGTCGATTTGCGCGAGACTTAGAAAACTATCAGCATCTTAGTCAACAGGGTAGGGTGGGTTGAAAATGTTGACGATTCGATTCGATTCGATCGATTCGTGTCGATTCGACTGCCTGGATGTCGATTCGTCATACCAGTTGTCGATTTGCTCGAGACTTAGAGAACTTACAGCATCTTAGCCAACAGGGTGGGTTGAAAATGTTAACGATTCGAGTCGATTCGATCGATTAGTGTCGATTCGACTGCCTGGATGTCGATTCGTCGTACCGGATGTCGATTTGCGCGAGACTTAGTAAACTAACAGCATCTTAGCCAACAGGGTGGGTTGAAAATGTTGACGATTCGAGTCGATTCGATCGATTAGTGTCGATTCGACTGCCTGGATGTCAATTCGTCATACCGGATGTCGATTTGCGCGAGACTTAGAAAACTAACAGCATCTTAGCCAACAGGGTGGGTTGAAAATGTTGACGATTCGAGTCGATTCGATCGATTCGTGTCGATTCGACTGCCTGGATGTCGATTCCTCGTACCGGATGTCGATTTGCGCGAGACTTAGAAAACTAACAGCATCTTAGCCAACAGGGTGGGTTGAAAATGTTGACGATTCGAGTCGATTCGATCGATTCGTGTTGATTCGACTGCCTGGATGTCGATTCGTCATACCAGTTGTCGATTTGCTTGAGACTTAGAGAACTTACAGCATCTTAGCCAACAGGGTGGGTTGAAAATGTTGACGATTCGAGTCGATTCGATCGATTTGTGTCGATTCGACTGCCTGGATGTCGATTCCTCGTACCGGATGTCGATTTGCTCGGGACTTAGAGAACTTACAGCATCTTAGCCAACAGGGTGGGTTGAAAATGTTGACGATTCGAGTCGATTCGATCGATTCGTGTCGATTCGACTGCCTGGATGTCGATTCGTCGTACCGGATGTCGATTTGCGCGAGACTTAGAAAACTTACAGTATCTTAGCCAACAGGGTGGGTTGAAAATGTTGACGATTCGGCTCGATTCGATCGATTCGAGTCGATTCGACTGCCTGGAGGTCGATTCGTCATACCGAAATTAAAGTCGATTTGCGCGAGACTTCCCGGGGATGTCGGGTCGACTTCAAGGCCGACGAATCGTCTCGAATCGACGAAATTTTCAAGCCACCCTGTTAGCCAAGATGATGTTACAGTGGAACCCCGATATAACGATCCTCGATATAACGATATTCCCGATATAACGATAAATATGTCCCGGCAAATGTTACAGTAAAATGTATGGGACAGAACCCCGATATAACGATCTTCATTCCCGATATAACGATGAGAATTTAGCGGACCGAACGTAAAATCTTCCCCAATATAACGATATTATCCCTACACAGTCACAATTTTAGCAAAACATTGAACTTAATCCAATAACATAGCAGTCATTAAGTCATGTTAAGTAATCTCTAACGTTTCTGACAACAGCTTTGTACGGTGATGTACGAAAATGATACTGTATTTTAAGCCTCTTTATCCAGTATAAAGGTATATGTTAGGTTTACCCCGATATAACGATATTTACGGTTATTGTACGGCCATATCGTTATATCGGGAGTTTCGATGTAACGATACCTGGATATAACGATATAATTTTACTGCTCCCTTGGCATATCGTTATGTCGGGGTTCCACTGTAGTTTCTAAGTGTCGCGCAAATCGACTTCCGGTATTTCGGATCGACGCCAATGCCGACGAATCGTCTTGAAGCTTCTTGAATCGATCGAATCGAGTCAAATCGACGAAATTTTCAAGCCACCCTGTTAGCATAGATGATGTTAGTTTCCAAGTGACGCGCAAAGCGAACTTCGGTATTTCGGATCGACATCAATGCCGACGAATCGTCTCGAATCGATCGAATCAAGTCGAATCGACGAAATATTCAAGCCACCCTGTTAGCATAGATGATGTTAGTTTTTAATCGTCGTGCAAATCGACTTCCGGTATTTTGAGTCGACATCAAGGCCAACGAATCGTCACGAATCGATCGAATCGAGTCGAATCGACAACATTTTCAACCCACCCTGTTGGCCAGAATGCTGTTAGTTTTCTAAATGACAGATCGACGCGTGCGACTCGTGTCGAATCGACAAGTACTCTTGACGAATCAATCCAGTTCGATGGCTTGTTTTAAGAACGAGGAAGGTTTATATTTTCATTTTGTGCTCCCCATTGACTTCCGGTAATGCGGATCGACGCCGTGCGACTCGTGTCGAATGGGCAAGTACTCTTGACGAATCAATCCAGTCCAGTTCGATGGCACGTTTTAAGAACGAGGAAGGTTTATATTTTCATTTTGTGCTCGCCCTTGACTTCCGGTAAGGCGGATCGACGGCTTGCGACTCGTGTCGAATCGACGAGTACTCTTGACGAATCGATCCAGTTTGGCGAATCGAGTCGAATAGACAACATTTTCAACCCACCCTGTTGGCCAGAATGCTGTTAGTTTTCTAAATGACAGATCGACGCGTGCGACTCGTGTCGAATCGACAAGTACTCTTGACGAATCGATCCAGTTCGATGGCACGTTTTAAGAACGAGGAAGGTTTATATTTTCATTTTGTGCTCCCCATTGACTTCCGGTAATGCGGATCGACGCCGTGCGACTCGTGTCGAATGGGCAAGTACTCTTGACGAATCAATCCAGTCCAGTTCGATGGCACGTTTTAAGAACAAGGAAGGTTCATATTTTCATTTTGTGCTCGCCCTTGACTTCCGGTAAGGCGGATCAACGGCGTGCGACTCGTGTCGAATCGACAAGTACTCTTGACGAATCGATCCAAAATTGGCGAATCGAGTCGAATAGACAACATTTTCAACCCACCCTGTTGGCCAGAATGCTGTTAGTTTTCTAAATGACAGATCGACGCGTGCGACTCGTGTCGAATCGACAAGTACTCTTGACGAATCGATCCAGTTCGATGGCACGTTTTAAGAACGAGGAAGGTTTATATTTTCATTTTGTGCTCCCCATTGACTTCCGGTAATGCGGATCGACGCCATGCGACTCGTGTCGAATGGGCAAGTACTCTTGACGAATCAATCCAGTCCAGTTCGATGGCACGTTTTAAGAACAAGGAAGGTTTATATTTTCATTTTGTGCTCGCCCTTGACTTCCGGTAAGGCGGATCGACGGCGTGCGACTCGTGTCGAATCGACAAGTACTCTTGACGAATCGATCCAGTTTGGGTGTATTCGACATGGGTGGTGTTGTGCCTCCAGTCTACAAAGCATTCTGACACATGTAAATAAGTGGCCTGCCACTCCACAAAGTGGCCCTGAATTCGGTAGTTGCTCCCTAAAATTGTTAGTATGCAGTGTACTAATTGTGCAGCTAAAACGCTGTTACTTATACAGACTTTAGTTAAAGGGGCTATGTCACGGTATTTTAGGTAATTTTATCTATTTTCGTTATTTAAGAGCTCTAAACTTCAAATTGGCAGAGCAAAAGTCTGTTATTGGCAAAATCACGACCACATAACAAACAAAGATGATTTTTCGAGCATTGTAAATGACACTTTCATACAAATTGAGATAAACTTGAAAAAAGTTGGGCCGACATTTTTCAAGTTTACCCGAATGTAATTTGTTTTAGGGCCTGATTACATGAGCCGGGCTGGCCCGGTTAGCCGGGCTGGCTCGGTTTGCCGAGATGACTTTCAGCCCGGTATTACATGAGCCCGGTTAGCCGGGCTGGCCCAGTTTGCCAAGATGACTTTCAGCCCGGTTTCAGCACGAATGATCAGAGCACGAATGATCTTGATCACCTTTTTCCGGCAATTTGGTGGTTAAATGTTTTGCACTTATGCAGCTGGATGGGTTACTTTACCTCTACATCCTATTTAGAAGGAGTAGCATTGATTTTTTCGTCAGATATTATGCTCGGAAGAGAAATTTAATGCTGGCCCGCTTAGTGAACGCGATTACTTGGAAAATTTTCAGCCCGGCTAGCCGAGATCCCGGCATCTCGGCTAACCGGGCTGGCATGGTTGTCGTGTAATCGCGAAGTTGATTTTTGTTGTGTTTAACAGATGTGCCGAGATCTCGGCAAACCAAGCCAGCCCGGCTCATGTAATCAGGCCCTTAATCTTCACAAATTTTGCCCATTCCTGCCCAATTTTGGCCTTTCTGTGTTTCTTTTGAGTTCTTCTACAGTTTCAGGCCATTAATGTGATGTGCCGAAATTGCCTAAAATTGCGTGACATAGCCCCTTTAAGTGTCAGAGTATTTAGCTAAGGATAGCTAATTGGGGACACTAACATAAATACAAATATAAAATACCAATATTATATAAGATAGATATATAGATAGGTAGTTAACAATTACTTATGTTTTATATGTTTTATAGGTCTAAGGTCTGACTCTATGTCTCTTTAACTTTAGCAGGACCACAGCGCCGACCAGTCCCTGAGCAGACCCCTGCAGCAGCAACAAGGAGTAAGTATAAGGTTCAATAATATACTGCTTACATCATGAGGTCTGTGAGTGTCCTTCCTAATATCCTAGTCAAAGTCTGTGGGCATTTTAATTTTTGTTCAGTGTTGACTGGTGGTCTTGAACGTCTTCTCCCCCTCCTTACC
>NW_027558385.1:0-10957 GCF_052425735.1 Oculina patagonica
GAATGGAATGGAATGGAATGAATGGAATGAATGGAATGGAATGGAATGAATGGAATGAATGGAATGGAATGGAATGGAATGGAATGAATGGAATGAATGGAATGAATGGAATGAATGAATGAATGGAATGAATGGAATGGAATGGAATGGAATGGAATGAATGGAATGGAATGGAATGAATGGAATGAATGGAATGAATGGAATGGAATGGAATGAATGGAATGAATGGAATGAATGGAATGAATGGAATGAATGGAATGAATGGAATGAATGGAATGAATGGAATGAATGAATGAATGGAATGGAATGAATGGAATGAATGAATGGAATGAATGGAATGAATGGAATGAATGGAATGAATGGAATGGAATGAATGAATGAATGAATGGAATGAATGAATGAATGGAATGAATGGAATGAATGGAATGAATGAATGAATGAATGAATGAATGAATGAATGAATGGAATGAATGAAATGAATGAATGAATGGAATGAATGAATGAATGAATGGAATGAATGAATGAATGAATGGAATGAATGAATGAATGGAATGAATGGAATGAATGGAATGAATGAATGAATGGAATGAATGAATGAATGGAATGAATGAATGAATGGAATGAATGAATGAATGAATGGAATGAATGAATGAATGAATGGAATGAATGAATGAATGGAATGAATGAAATGAATGAATGAATGGAATGAATGAAATGAATGAATGAAATGAATGAATGAATGGAATGAATGAATGAATGAATGAATGGAATGAATGAATGAATGAATGGAATGAATGAATGAATGAATGAATGGAATGAATGGAATGAATGGAATGGAATGGAATGAATGAATGAATGAATGGAATGAATGGAATGAATGAATGAATGAATGAATGAATGGAATGAATGAATGAATGAATGAATGAATGAATGAATGAATGGAATGAATGGAATGAATGGAATGAATGAATGGAATGAATGAATGAATGAATGAATGAATGGAATGAATGAATGAATGAATGGAATGAATGAATGGAATGAATGAATGGAATGAATGAATGGAATGAATGGAATGGAATGGAATGAATGGAATGGAATGGAATGGAATGGAATGGAATGGAATGGAATGGAATGGAATGGAATGGAATGGAATGGAATGGAATGGAATGGAATGAATGGAATGGAATGGAATGAATGGAATGGAATGGAATGAATGAATGGAATGGAATGGAATGGAATGGAATGGAATGGAATGGAATGGAATGGAATGGAATGGAATGGAATGGAATGGAATGGAATGGAATGGAATGGAATGGAATGGAATGGAATGGAATGGAATGGAATGGAATGGAATGGAATGGAATGGAATGGAATGGAATGGAATGGAATGGAATGGAATGGAATGGAATGGAATGGAATGGAATGGAATGGAATGGAATGGAATGAATGGAATGGAATGGAATGGAATGGAATGAATGGAATGAATGGAATGGAATGGAATGAATGGAATGAATGGAATGGAATGGAATGGAATGGAATGGAATGGAATGGAATGGAATGGAATGAATGGAATGAATGGAATGAATGGAATGAATGGAATGAATGGAATGGAATGGAATGAATGGAATGAATGGAATGGAATGGAATGAATGGAATGGAATGGAATGAATGGAATGAATGGAATGAATGGAATGAATGGAATGGAATGGAATGGAATGGAATGAATGGAATGAATGGAATGAATGGAATGGAATGGAATGGAATGAATGGAATGAATGGAATGAATGGAATGGAATGGAATGAATGGAATGAATGGAATGAATGGAATGAATGGAATGAATGGAATGAATGGAATGAATGGAATGAATGGAATGAATGGAATGGAATGGAATGGAATGGAATGAATGGAATGAATGGAATGGAATGGAATGGAATGGAATGGAATGGAATGGAATGGAATGAATGGAATGAATGGAATGGAATGGAATGGAATGGAATGGAATGGAATGGAATGGAATGGAATGGAATGGAATGGAATGGAATGGAATGGAATGGAATGGAATGGAATGGAATGGAATGGAATGGAATGGAATGGAATGGAATGGAATGGAATGGAATGGAATGGAATGGAATGGAATGGAATGGAATGGAATGGAATGGAATGGAATGGAATGGAATGGAATGGAATGGAATGGAATGGAATGGAATGGAATGGAATGGAATGGAATGGAATGGAATGGAATGGAATGGAATGGAATGGAATGGAATGGAATGGAATGGAATGGAATGGAATGGAATGGAATGGAATGGAATGGAATGGAATGGAATGGAATGGAATGGAATGGAATGGAATGGAATGGAATGGAATGGAATGGAATGGAATGGAATGGAATGGAATGGAATGGAATGGAATGGAATGGAATGGAATGGAATGGAATGGAATGGAATGGAATGGAATGGAATGGAATGGAATGGAATGGAATGGAATGGAATGGAATGGAATGGAATGGAATGGAATGGAATGGAATGGAATGGAATGGAATGAAATGGAATGGAATGGAATGAAATGGAATGGAATGGAATGGAATGGAATGGAATGGAATGAAATGGAATGGAATGGAATGAAATGGAATGAAATGGAATGAAATGGAATGAAATGGAATGGAATGGAATGGAATGGAATGAAATGGAATGAAATGGAATGAAATGAAATGGAATGGAATGGAATGAAATGGAATGAAATGGAATGAAATGGAATGAAATGGAATGGAATGGAATGAAATGAAATGGAATGAAATGGAATGAAATGGAATGGAATGGAATGAAATGGAATGAAATGGAATGAAATGGAATGAATGGAATGAATGGAATGAATGGAATGAAATGGAATGAAATGGAATGAAATGGAATGAAATGGAATGAATGAAATGGAATGAAATGGAATGAATGAAATGAATGAATGAAATGAATGGAATGAAATGGAATGGAATGGAATGAAATGGAATGAAATGAAATGAAATGAAATGAAATGAAATGAATGAAATGAAATGGAATGAAATGAATGAAATGAATGAAATGAAATGAAATGAATGAAATGAATGAAATGAAATGAAATGAAATGAAATGAAATGAAATGAAATGAAATGAATGAAATGAATGAAATGAATGAAATGAATGAAATGAAATGAAATGAATGAAATGAAATGAAATGAATGAAATGAATGAAATGAATGAAATGAATGAAATGAATGAAATGAATGAATGAATGAAATGAATGAAATGAATGAAATGAATGAATGAATGAATGAATGAATGAATGAATGAATGAATGAATGAATGAATGAATGAATGAATGAATGAATGAATGAATGAATGAATGAAGAATGAAATGAATGAAATGAATGAAATGAATGAAATGAATGAAATGAATGAAATGAATGGAATGAATGAATGAATGAAATGAATGAATGAATGAATGAATGAAATGAATGAATGAATGAATGAAATGAATGAATGAATGAATGAATGAATGAATGAATGAATGAATGAATGAATGAATGAATGAATGAATGAATGAATGAAATGAAATGAATGAATGAATGAATGAATGAATGAATGAAATGAATGAAATGAATGAAATGAATGAATGAATGAATGAATGAATGAATGAAATGAATGAATGAATGAATGAATGAATGAATGAATGAATGAATGAATGAATGAATGAATGAATGAATGAATGAATGAAATGAATGAATGAATGAATGAATGAATGAATGAATGAATGAATGAATGAATGAATGAATGAATGAATGAATGAATGAATGAATGAATGAATGAATGAATGAATGAATGAATGAATGAATGAATGAATGAATGAATGAATGAATGAATGAATGAATGAATGAATGAATGAATGAATGAATGAATGAATGAATGAATGAATGAATGAATGAATGAATGAATGAATGAATGAATGAATGAATGAATGAATGAATGAATGAATGAATGAATGAATGAATGAATGAATGAATGAATGAATGAAATGAATGAAATGAATGAAATGAATGAATGAATGAATGAATGAAATGAATGAATGAATGAATGAAATGAAATGAATGAAATGAATGAAATGAATGAATGAATGAAATGAAATGAAATGAATGAAATGAAATGAAATGAAATGAAATGAAATGAAATGAATGAAATGAATGAAATGAATGAATGAAATGAATGAATGAATGAATGAAATGAATGAATGAAATGAATGAATGAAATGAATGAATGAAATGAAATGAATGAATGAATGAAATGAAGAATGAATGAAATGAATGAAATGAAATGAAATGAAATGAAATGAATGAATGAAATGAAATGAAGAATGAAATGAATGAAATGAAATGAAATGAAATGAAATGAAATGAAATGAAATGAATGAAATGAAATGAATGAAATGAAATGAATGAAATGAATGAAATGAAATGAATGAAATGAAATGAAGAATGAAATGAAATGAAATGAAATGAAATGAATGAAATGAAATGAATGAAATGAATGAATGAATGAAGAATGAATGAATGAATGAATGAATGAATGAATGAATGAATGAATGAATGAATGAATGAATGAATGAAATGAATGGAATGAAATGAATGAATGAATGAATGAATGAATGAATGAATGAATGAATGAATGAATGAATGAATGAATGAATGAATGAATGAATGAATGAATGAATGGAATGAATGAAATGAATGAATGAATGGAATGAATGAATGAATGAATGAATGAAATGAATGAATGAATGAATGGAATGGAATGAATGAATGAATGAATGAATGGAATGAATGGAATGAATGAATGGAATGGAATGAATGGAATGAATGGAATGAATGGAATGAATGGAATGAATGAATGAATGGAATGAATGAATGAATGGAATGAATGGAATGAATGAATGAATGAATGGAATGAATGGAATGAATGGAATGAATGGAATGAATGAATGAATGAATGAATGAATGAATGAATGAATGAATGAATGAATGGAATGAATGGAATGAATGGAATGAATGGAATGAATGGAATGAATGAATGAATGGAATGAATGAATGGAATGGAATGAATGGAATGAATGGAATGAATGGAATGAATGGAATGAATGGAATGAATGGAATGAATGAATGAATGGAATGAATGGAATGGAATGGAATGAATGAATGAATGAATGGAATGAATGAATGAATGGAATGAATGAATGAATGAATGGAATGAATGGAATGAATGAATGAATGAATGGAATGAATGGAATGAATGAATGAATGAATGAATGAATGGAATGAATGAATGAATGAATGAATGGAATGAATGAATGAATGAATGAATGGAATGAATGAATGAATGGAATGAATGGAATGAATGAATGAATGGAATGAATGGAATGAATGAATGAATGAATGAATGGAATGAATGGAATGAATGAATGAATGGAATGGAATGAATGAATGGAATGAATGGAATGAATGGAATGAATGGAATGAATGGAATGAATGAATGAATGGAATGAATGGAATGAATGGAATGAATGGAATGAATGAATGAATGAATGAATGGAATGAATGGAATGAATGGAATGAATGGAATGAATGGAATGAATGGAATGAATGGAATGAATGGAATGAATGAATGGAATGAATGAATGGAATGAATGAATGGAATGAATGAATGGAATGAATGGAATGAATGGAATGAATGAATGAATGGAATGAATGGAATGGAATGAATGGAATGGAATGGAATGAATGGAATGAATGAATGAATGAATGAATGAATGAATGAATGAATGAATGAATGAATGGAATGGAATGGAATGGAATGGAATGAATGGAATGGAATGAATGAATGGAATGAATGGAATGAATGGAATGAATGAATGAATGGAATGGAATGAATGGAATGAATGAATGAATGAATGAATGAATGAATGAATGAATGGAATGAATGAATGAATGGAATGAATGAATGGAATGAATGAATGAATGAATGGAATGAATGGAATGAATGGAATGAATGGAATGAATGGAATGAATGGAATGGAATGAATGAATGGAATGAATGAAATGAATGGAATGAATGAATGAATGAATGAATGGAATGAATGGAATGAATGAATGAATGAATGAAATGAATGAATGGAATGGAATGGAATGGAATGGAATGAAATGAATGAATGGAATGAAATGGAATGAATGAATGAATGGAATGAATGGAATGAATGGAATGGAATGGAATGGAATGGAATGAATGAATGAATGGAATGGAATGAAATGGAATGAATGGAATGGAATGGAATGAATGGAATGGAATGGAATGGAATGGAATGAATGGAATGGAATGGAATGGAATGGAATGAATGGAATGGAATGGAATGAATGGAATGAATGGAATGAATGGAATGAATGGAATGAATGAATGGAATGGAATGGAATGAATGAATGAATGGAATGAATGGAATGAATGGAATGAATGGAATGAATGGAATGAATGAATGAATGGAATGGAATGGAATGAATGGAATGAATGAATGAATGGAATGAATGGAATGAATGAATGGAATGGAATGAATGGAATGAATGGAATGAATGAATGAATGGAATGAATGGAATGAATGGAATGAATGGAATGGAATGGAATGAATGGAATGAATGGAATGAATGGAATGAATGGAATGAATGAAATGAATGAATGGAATGGAATGAATGGAATGAAATGGAATGAATGGAATGAATGGAATGGAATGGAATGGAATGGAATGAATGGAATGAATGGAATGGAATGGAATGGAATGGAATGGAATGAACGCAGATGGATGGATGGATTAGATTAGATGAATGGAATAGATGAACCTGCCGTTTTGCCTTCCAGGCATTTTTATAACGCAGTTATGAGTAAGTCTACAAATTTTTAACTTAACATTATATTGAAGATTTACAAAGAGCAATCTTTCCAATAAAAGGTTTAGAAGAACTACTGGGGGACCGCAGGGTACAACAATTACATTGGATGGCGTGTTGAATCTTATTCTATAGATTCCGGGTGTCGAAAATACATTGAATTATATTGAAACAATTATCGTGAACTATGTCTTATTTTATAATTTAAATGTATCTAAACATCAAAGTGTATAAAGATAAAGAAGTATGGAACTGTACAATATTACTGTTGTGATACAATTTTCGCAGCCATTCCGGGAGATTACCTCTTACTTTAAGGAGGAGATAACTTTTTTTATACACTGCTCTTTCGTCCTCCAAGTCATCTATGTTTTGATTCAATTCAATAATGTCGAATAATGGCGCATACAATATTCAGTATTGCTGCAAAACCAAAAGAAGGGTTTGGACGCGTAACACGAGCAATTAATTCAATAAGTACATAATAATAACAAGAAAATACATCGATCCTGGGACACGTTGAATCCATATCCGGAATTACCGCTTGGTTCTCCATCTACTAAGTTGGGTGAGGGGTATAATTTTGTCCAGTTCGTCACTTGTTGAATATATTCACTGTATCAAATGAAGACAGGTTCTTTGATGGTATTTCAATCTATCCGTTATTACAAATGAAGCTATCATGGACGTCTTTGTGGCCATAGCAATGTCGTAGCAGGCGAGGATTTAAGTCTCATTATGAATGTAAAAACAGTAGATCATTTTATCGAAGAAACAGAGCCTGACCGACGCACGCTCGATTGTGTTGATGCGTTAGCCCCATTAATTCTTTAGAATAATTGCATTTCTGGTTTATATCTATTATTATATGTTACTGTTCTAAAATAAAAGGAAAATACCAAAGTGCACCAAGAGTAAAGACGGCTTCATCAACAGGGAACAAAAGCCGCCCATTAACTTGTCCAAGAACAATTACCAATAAGAGCCGCTACACGTACCGGGTATTTCGATTAAACGTTGATCCCGATTAAATTGGTCAAAATTGTCGCAATGAATGCCAGGCGTTTAATTTATATCCTGCGTTTATTTGAGGTCAATCTGCCAAAGATATCTACTTGTCACAAATCTCGACGTTGCAACAGCAACACCACAATCCGTAATAGCGCACCAAATAATCGCATCTGATCAGGACACTTTTTCGGGGAACGAAGAGAAAAAATCGTCCTGCCCTTTACAACCGCTCTGGCTTTGAAGATCGGTAATCAACTGAAAATGCCGGTTTGAAGAATGGCAATACAGTTTGTTTGAAATAGACGGGGCGTTTATTTAGAAAGAGCAAGCATCTGTTGGGTCGCCGAAGGGACACAGTAAAACGTTTTTAGAACAGAAGTGTAGATTAATTGCATCTGTAATTGAATCAGGCTGTCTTTTGGCACGACTGGCGCGTTTAAAAAAACGGTGCAGCATCCATCAACGGCGTCAAACTATACCATTTGGGTAACGATTATAACTATCACTACCGCTACTGTTGGCACTGTCACTGCCGGTTTGCTACTACCAAGCACAATCATTTCCACTTCTAGTTACTAATTCGACCACTACTGCTACGGTATTGTTAGTAACCATCCTTAAAGTTGCTAAGTCACTTACGGTGATCCCGATTCGCACCGAGCAATGCTGATTGGTGCTACTAAGCCTACTATCTCAGTGTCACCACCAATATTGTTATTAACCACCAGTCCAGTAGTCTCCAGTAAACCCGCCAAACAGCTACACGAGTACCGGTTATTACCATCTGCATGATGATCCACCATTACTGTTGGTAGTGTGATTGACAGTCGTTAATGTCAGAACGATAAAAGCGACTCAAATTTGCACTAAGTCCGTGAATAAAGAAAATCTTTAACAGCAGAGGATAAGCAGGAAAAACGGCGAATCAGCAAACGAGTTAGCGGTGTTATTTCAGGTCTATATCAGTGTAGAGATATATTTATTTTGAGAAGATATGAATTTTATAATTATTAAGTAAAAGCAATATCTCGAGTGATGAAGAACGAGTTAAGATATTGCTTTGCTGAGAACATAAAATTCATATCTTCGAGCCAACGTACGTTCTTTTTACTTATATAGTCAAACACGTACTGGCAGAAGTTAAAACAATTTTATCGACCAGGCAACATATTTTAAACGTGCAAAGGTGATTGGTATAACTATAACTGAAGGTATTAAAATGTCCCGGCACTATAAATCTGATAAAAATATTATTGTTCTCTATAAAACAGGCAATGTCTGTAAAACGTTTACTGGCTTTCTGTCGCTGTCGCTGATTATAATTCGCTTTTTGACCTGCTTTTTGCTCTAACTCACCGCTGCGATCACCAGCCAGAACACATCTACCAGCCCCAGCTGGCACTGTTGCGCGGGCGCGTTGCCAGAATTTTGTAGCCATTGAACTGACGATGGGCCGTAATTTCATCCACTGTTAAATATTGGTTTTTTGCAAGGCAATCATTGCAGATCCAAGGTTCCCTGTTACCACCGGACAAACGGTTGATTCACGGACGAAAAATGGATTTACTCAGCCGGTGCTGAGTAGCATGCAAATTGCATCATCTTGCACTGTACCCCATCAAATGTGTCCATAAACAATGTCGTTTGTATCTGATGAATTGTTGTGGCAAATGGACAAAGATACATTTGCCCTTATTTACCTCATTTGCTCGCAAGGCAAATTTAACTCTTCATTCATCGTTAAACATTTGCCAGGTAAATTGCCACATTGACAAAATCTGGCAAACACTGTGCAAATAATTACGAATTAGGTTACATCACTGTTATCGTCCGCTGGTCAATTTTCCTGGATTTGCCTATGGCAAACGTATATTTATGAGATGCGGTGCGCTGAAATAATTTTGCTCAGTTACGCTTCCAGCATTTAGGTAGTAAGAGGCATTAACTAAATATTTGTTACTGAGGTAATGCATTAAATTCAGTTCACTTGTATCATGGTTCGTTTTGTTCTTCTACATTTGCTCTCTTGTCAGTTTGTCGGAATGTCAGCTTCCGTTACGCAGAAGCAAAGTAGCGGGAACGATGAGTGGCAATACCTGCGTATTCCGCAAGTTTTACTATAAAATTTTCAATGGATTGTTTAGATCAATTTCACTATCAACAAGGATCAATATAGGGTTGAAATCATCATCTCCCTACCATGAAAAACATGACGACCTTAACTCCCCGCGAGTGTTCTTAAAGATATCCCACTGGTGGAGGAAACCCATATATGGTTATTTATGTGGGAAGCTCTCCAAGCGAACCCAAGAATAGAGGTGGCCATACCCTGCCAGCCACCAGAGAACCGTTACTGCTTTGAACCCTTTAGCCTTTTGAAAATCATTTCAAGCAGGCAGTTATAGTTTTGAATCCTTTTTTCGGCTCGAGTGGCACACGACAGGAGCTTCGATGTTGTCTGCTTACCGCCATTTTCACCATTTGTGACAGAAAATTAATCTGTTGTCATCCAGCTAATATCCCAACGTTTCTTACTCTCCCTTGTTTCTTTGGCCTGATTGACCGACTTGTGCGTTATAAGCGTTTTATAAGCGTGATGTCATATGCGGTAAGTCCGGTGTGTATGCCCATTAAAATGGGCGTCGATAACTTCCCTGAAAGTGAGGCATTATGTCTAAAATTTCCTGTATGGCTTTATGACACCAGTATATGTA
This sequence comes from Oculina patagonica, assembly GCF_052425735.1. Taxonomy (NCBI): domain Eukaryota; kingdom Metazoa; phylum Cnidaria; class Anthozoa; order Scleractinia; family Oculinidae; genus Oculina; species Oculina patagonica. The sequence continues at coordinate 10,679 of NW_027558385.1, forward strand.
CAGAAGGTCACCAACAGGAATAATACCAGGTGCCTCTGCCTAAATTCAAACAGGACATCAAAAACCTGGTCAAAGGCCCAACAGTCAGCTCATTTATATTGCCCTCATAAAAGTGGAAAATCACTGCTTTCAGTGAGTAAGGGATTTCAAAAAGCCCGGCTATATAGTTTATGATGTTCATGAAGAAAAGAAAGCTGAATACCAACAAGAACATTCAAATTGTCCAATAATCGCTTTTCATTTATTTCAACTGAAGAGCAATACGTAACTGAACCGAAG
>NW_027558386.1:0-11099 GCF_052425735.1 Oculina patagonica
TTATTTCAGGGGATTTTAATCACGATGAAGTGGAAATATCAGCAAGGCTGTATAAAATAGCTGCTGACTGTATACAGATTTTCATAAACGTGTTCCTTTATTTTTTCAAATGCTGCACTCGAACAAAATTACTTTAAGAAATAGCACTGACAAGTCTCCATTTCCTCATTTTCAAAGTAGTATAGGGCGCACCAGTTAGGGCACGTTTTTGGGCAGGATCCCATTAGCGAGAGCAGGAATACATTAACTGATAAAAATGCGAAGGAATCTCATTATTGTACAACCAGTTGGGCAGGTTTGTCACATTCTTTTTTATCTTGGTTGGTATAACTGGACTGACAGGCTTCATTTTACTTTTAGACCAATGATGTCATAGTAGGGGTTTAAAGTATTGCACTACAGAGGCATCAGTACAAGTTGTTTTTCATTTTACTTTGAATTACTGAACCATTCATTCTGTAATCATGCAACTTTCTTATCACATAAATTATCTACCTGTGGTTTATATTAAGTTCTCCTCTTTGAGAAAACTTTTTGTTACAATTTTAACCAGAATAAAAAATGTCAGGTTTCCCTAACAATTCACCAAAAATACCCATTTGTACTCCTGGGTAGAGAGAGGCGCTGTGAGAGTTAAGCAGAGTTAAGCAGAGTGGATCTCAGCTTCCCGATAAAGCCCAAGAGCACTAACCGTAATCTAGCTTGCTGACCGACTCACTCAGTGATGAGATGGAAAGAATCATTGAAATTAACGGTAGCACAAAGTTTTGACCAGTAAATGAAAAGTTTCAAACTAAAACGAACTTACTCATGTTCAAAAGTCAAGTCTCTGATGGATCCGCCTTTCAGAGAATTGAGAATAACAGATTCGAAATCTCTATTCCTGACAGTGTCCATGTAGTCTGCAGGAACACCTCCAAGGTACATGTCCTGTGTTGTCTGGATATATTGTTGCATTGGGTCTTGAAATTTACCAGATATTCTTTGGTCATCGACATCAAGATGCATCCTACAGAAAAGATCAAAATTATAGTCACACAAATGTAAACTTCTCATCTCAACCACAGAATGGCAGCCAGGAAGATGGCTCAAGGTACACGACGGGGTCATCACAGGTGAGGGTTGTCAAGGATAACATCTAAGGGAATGAAATAATTTCGCACAACTAACAATTAAAGAAGTGAATAGGAAACAGTGGAGAGAAAATGCCATGAAGAGAGGCTTAAAAGGAAAAACACGGAAAGGAAAAATAGTATGCGAGAATCAATGGCACTCCTAATTAACAATTATTGGGTCATGCTTTAGTGTGCACTATCCAGTAATGGTGCACACAGGGAGTTTTAAGAGCACGAAAGAAGCCCGAGAGCAACTCTAGCTTCTTACCAAACTCGATAGCACACAGCTGAAATCATGAACCAACTGTTTTAAAACATTGCCCGTGGAAATGTACATCAAAACCTGCGCGAACAAAATAGTACTAGTGCTGCTATTAGCGCGCACTATAACGTATGCTTACATATACTGAATTTGATTGCTTGGCTCTGCTAGCAATGTTTTAATGCTTGTTAAACATTGAATTATATCTAAGACATTCACAACAAAAATACATAACAAATTATACAATTACATTTTTCGCACACACTTACGTTATACCATCCTTTTGAACCGATACAAAATGCCATTTTCCATCATTTAATTTATTAGAAGTCTGCAATGTTAAGGGAAGCATTCCTGCATTGGCTGAAAATGTCAATTTTCCATCAACCAGGCCCAAGAGAATAAAATCTTTCTGTAATAAGAAAAAAACAGGAGTCAATAGAGTATCAAACAACAGTAAGAATATATAGGCTCAAGAATCATATCTCATTACAGTTGAGTAGGCTGCAGGCTAAATCACTACTTACCATAGAAATTTGCATGTTTTATATTGTTACCGTTTTATTAGTTTGGAATCTTGTGAAATTAATGTCAGACAACAAGAACAACAACAGCACAGAATTTATGAGGCTGAGTCACAAAAAAAATTCTTAGTAAAGTGGTATTAGATTAAGCATTGTAAAACCAATTGGCCAATCACAACAAATTTAAATAACACAATGAACCAATGGGAACACGAAGCAAAGCGCAGGAAAACATGCATGACCAAGTTGCAGTTGGCTTTGGTTTTGCATCTCATTGGTTGACACGATTTTTTTTAACCAATCACAGAGTATAGTAAAACAAAATCAAAGCGACTTTGGATCACTTTTGACACCCCTTTGAAAAGCGCTCCACCACAACGACATCTGTCTAGAACATGGAATACTTACTACTTCGCCATGGGCCTCCAGAAAAATAAGTCCATTTTTAGTCTTAGGACCTACTCTGAAGGACAATCCAATGTTAAAACCTCTTCTCCTTTTGTTGAGGAAAGGATTTATAGCGAGGAAACTGTGGTCTTCAAGGAACGTGACATTGTGCGCTTGCTGTTAGTAAAATGGAATAAGTTAGTTTTGATACCCCGACCTGCAGGGTGTGTGATTCCATCTCTTTTAAGTAGTTGCAAAAGGGGCATGCAGCACTACATGACACACAGGGATGATGTGTGTAGGCCTAGAACACTGTAAAATCATCGTTTACGGGCTTCCCTAAAATTTACAAAGCAACTCAACACAGAGGTGGAGATACCCAGGAGGGGGGGGGGGCACTCCCATATATGAGCTATATAGGTATGTGCCGCTGTAAAAGGGTATGGTTTTCAAAGAATTTAGTCTGGGATAGGGTAAAAGAATCAGAGATTTTAGCTCTAGAATGGGGTATCATGTGCCGAGAAACTGATCAGTGGTATGAAAAATTAAGTCCAGAATAGGAATAGGAACTCAGAAGAGAAAGAGGCTTCCGTAGACGTGAATAAAATCATTGTGATAACGTTTGTTGACAGATGGTTTTCCATTAAAACACTTATAGTGATGCAGTTTTAAAAAGAAGCAAGTCTGGGATAGGGTATGGATTTTCGGTATCTAGTCTAGTATAGGGTTGCAAAACTATACAGGGTGCCCCCCCCCCCCCCCCCGTGGAGATAAAGCAGTTATTTGACAATGTTTTGCACACAATACATCACTTCCTGAAGGATTTATTTTTAAAGGAAACTATGCCACTGAAGATTGAGTCAAGATTTATAAAAGAGATGCCTCACCTTCACCATACATCCCAAAATGAAGCCGGGCGATGGCTGTAACTTGATATCACCAGTGGATAAACTCAGACTTGTAAGACATCCTTTAAAAAAACTTTTAGTCCTGTGTAAGAAAGAAATTGTGTCGTATTAAATCAGGGCCCAGTTGTTCGAAGGGTGGATAACGCTGGGCCCAGGACTGTAAGACTTGGTCCAAGAAAAGTGGGGAAGAATAAATGAGTTGGGCGAAAACAGTCTGAAAGATTGTTTGACCTAGACAACTTTATTTCTCCCATCAATAGCATTGTAACATACCTGCCTGTTACATTAACATTAAAGTTTTCAATCGAATTGTGCAGGGGGGCTGGCAGCTATCTTTGATCTTACCGCTTTTCCGCTTTCGATGATCGCCCCAGTTAAGAAATCTGTCAATCATTCGAGAACCGTACGGAGCATGCGCACAATGCCTTGGCAAGAAAGGAACAACATGGCGTCGCGTGTCGAGTTGACTGTAGAAAACGAATTCGCTGTTGGTTAATATTGCCGTTTACTTCCCGTTATAATTTTGTGGCAGTTCTGAGACAATCAAGACTAATGTAATGAAGGATCAGCTCTGTTTTAGGTTAGTAGAGCAGTTAAAAATTTAAATGAGCAAGGAGCGGGTGACATGTTTCCGGACAAGTTTCTGTGTATACTGCATGGGCTGAGATTTTCCCAGTCGAGTGTTATCTCATCTTCACGCCTGCACAGCAAAAGAAATTATTTCGTCCGCGATTCTCCTTCACTTAACAGAAAATTCAGTAACAGTGTCCTTTATTGGCGTCGAAGTGTTTCACGACTGCCCCTGTCAAGTAGGGTTGACCTGCTAAGCTTTATCTTTATATACAGTACCTGTCTCAAGTTCTGTGTCTTTATACAAGCTTACACATGTAGTTTGCGTATAAAACATAGAAGTCATTTTTAGAAATTCATCTTCTGATTGAACGTTTATAGTAGCATTTACTTCTAGAACCGAATATTGCATATAAAGTGCCGAGTTGCTTTCGGTTGAAAATCGAATTTCAAAGCATTTTCCATCATGTCCATGCGAATGGGCCCACAGCAGAATAAACGTTTTCTAAGGTAATCTTAAAGAGATATTAAATTTCGATTTTCCTTTTTTTTTCCTTTGCCGGTACAAGATCAAGCTGAAGTCAACAAGGCAAAGAAATCCAAAAAGAATAAATTTCTTCACTTAAATTTAAATGTAAAAAATAATAATAATTCAATTACCTAAACTGTGCAATCTGAAGTGCCTTGCTGACACATACAGAAACCGTTAATTATGTTTTGGGTAAATACTTTGGTTGAACAGGGTCAGAGGGATCACAATTTAATTACAGCATTTAAAGGTGGTAAAGTAAATGCTTGTCTTATGTACTGGAAACACTTCAGCACTGGAAAAATGATAAATTTGCCCATAGACAATGGAATGTCTGTTGCAAACAAGTACATTGACCTACCATACTTACCGGGTAATTTTGTCTCCCAGGGTTTATTTCACATCTTCAAATGAGCTACTCATGGGGATGCACCCCTTGCCGGTAATAAAAAAAATCTACAATATTATTATTGCAAAACTGTTTTCCCCCACCCTAAAAATTCTCATCTGGTCTGCCTCCTGCTAGTTGGAATTTGTAACTGTTATGTTCATTTAAAATTTTTGTTTCCCTTGAAGTTAATGGCATGACCACTGTAAACAACTTTAATTTTACATATTTTTTTTACATTTACATCTGAAACTTTTTCCTGGTCAGCAGGAAGATTATTCAACTGGATGTGAGTAGAAATTGATTTTTTCTTTGGACAGGTAGGACAGTTAAGAATCAACAGGTTAAGTAAGTCTCAATAGGATTTTTAAAAGTGTCAGATCCCATGCAGTGTCTCAATTATTTCTCTACCAGGGTACACACATGTACATTTGAGGAGCAGATCCTTTGCAAACTCCACCATGGTATAATTATTTTATTTGTAAAAGCATTTCAAGATAATGCATTGCTAAAAACATTTTAAGCCCCCTCAGAACTCAAGTTTCATTTTTTTCCTCAAGGAGATACAGCAAACCGTGGTCACTAAGTTTTGGGTGACTGACCATGACTGGAGCATTCTACAACCAACCAGCCTCCTGCAAGTCTCAATTCTCACCCCACAGGTGTGATAGGCAAAGTCTAAATGCAAGGTTACCCCACCAGCTTTCTCAGTGAGCGCCATTATCACGAAGACATGCTCAGTTCAAAAGTTTAAATAAAGAAAACTGTTGCAAACATTACCACCTAATCTTACAACACTAATTGAACATGAAAAAAGGTTATTGTAACTGGTGCAAAACATAAAATAAAAAAAAAAGGTAGGCCAATTAAATTTTGATATATTTTATTTCGATAAACTGTATTTGGAGCAACTACAGAATGCAGGGCCACTTCGGTCCACCGTGTCGGCACTCTTTATAGAACGAGGCATAACACAATAGATGCTATTCTTATTCAATGACATGCAAATAAGTGGCCCTGTATTCTGTAGTTTTGCCGGGTGGGTGAAAAAAAAAACTGTCCGAAAATGGCTACCCTTACCGTCATGGCGTCTAGTCCAGAAATAAAGATCGTTCAGCTTATCCAGTGTATGAAACAATTACTACAAATATTCTGCTGTGAGATTTCGTTGTCTTCACTGGGATGTAAAAACGCAGTGGTAGTCCCGTTCGCCGGTTTGCGGCGTAAATTTCACCTGTGATACTTCTTAAAAATCGAAATTTAGATAAAAAGTGCTTAAACGAACCCCTGGATGTTCGAACGTGGAAACAGTTCTCGAAACGTTTATGAACCTTAGCAAACGACCGTCCGCCATAAACTTCCGCCATCTTTGTTTTCAATTAAACCGGTACTTAGTCCCACTCGGCCATATTTCTTAACTGGGGCGATCATCGAAACTCGTCCCAGACCTCGCTGCCAACCCCCCTGGAATTGTGCTATGAATGGACACTAAAGCCAAAAATGACATCGACCTTCCACTCTTTGAGAGTGAAAGTGTCAACTGTTGTTTTCACTATTTCCAACCTCGACAGAAAATAGCCAATTACACTAACTAATATACAAATACCTCTATGCCGCGGCTAGTATATTTAATTTCGATAACTGTTACTTACACATTTGCAGGAATTGTAGTTTTGTTTTCGATGCCTCCCCAGTAAACATAATCCGCATTCACAAAATTAAGACTCCTCTTTCCTGGATAGAAAGGTCTTCTGTTTGCAAGTACCTCCTCGCCTTGACTGGAAGTTATTTTGAGGTCAAACTTATCACCTCTAAAATCTGTCGCAACCTTTGTTATCGAGACCTCATCCCCAGTGTCATAAACCTTTGTAGAAGACAGCCTCCTGTATCCAAATCCCATATTGTAGGAGAAGACTACATGCCCATCAGATAGTTCCATGGCTTGGAAGAGTGATGCATCGTCATCATCAATGGCAATGACCAAAATTCCATTTGAAGAGGTGGTTGTAAATTTGAAGTCCATCTCTCCCATTGCATCATCTCCATACGGACCTGATTTGAGAAATCCTGTGCCAAAAAACGTCCTGCTTGGGTCTGTTTCTTTCACTGCAAACTCTGCATCACCACTGCGTGAGTAACAGAATTCATCTTTTGCAGGTTTCTCGAGAGGCTGGAAAAAAAAATCAACATAACTAACATTACCCATTGCCAAACACTGTTGAACGAGGTATGTTCTATGTACAGTTTCCCATGTGTGGTAGTGGAAGGCCAAATTTATTAGAAATATTATTTTATCCAATTCACCTCATTAATAGGCACGGATATTTTGTGAGTCGCGTATTATATGTTAAACCATCGAATAAGGGATTTATTGTTCCACCATTATTGTAAACAAGTCCATGTTTGGATCATTTTATCTGGCCATTTTGTTGCTCTGCTTTGCGTCCATACTTTTGCCCTGGTCTACAGTGTATTACAAGCTTATATTTTGCACGTTCTCTCGAATCTAATATGATAAAATGATGTAATAGTGGAATAATAAAGGTCTGAAATGCATGACCTCCAATCCCTATATCCGTGATGGATAACCACCCAGGAATGATTAAGTTAATTAGTGAATTTGTGGAAATGCTAAATTTCCAAAAAGTGGAATGTTGAGGAAATTTCACCAAAGGGTTTTAAAGACAGTTGTAACTCTATTTGCTAAGAACCGCTGTGACAAGCCATTATGAAATTTCTTAAAAGACCTACATCTGAGTTCCAAGATCCAACAAAGTGATCGTTGACTTGAAGGCCATCAAAACATCCTGTATAATTAACAGCATCAACTTGAGGTGGCAGCTTCATCCTCGTGGGAACTCCACCAACAATAAGATCACTGTTCTTGTTAAATTTAATGATGGGGTTATCCATATTCAAAGCCCTCACACTGCTCCTCACACTGCTTGGGGTTTTATCAAAATATGTGGTGGAAAGTCTTGCTAAATCTCCTGTCCTATAAAGCACAATAAAAAAAAACAAACAATTGTATTAAGCTTTGTAGGTGTTTTTCTCCATCAAACCACTGCATACATGGAACATGCATGCAACATACATACAACATGTATACACTGTTAACAAGGATCACATTTCATGTTAATTTGCTTGTTGTGTAAGATAGCATAAACTGGCTCTTCAATCACTTTGCAGACACTGGATCACATACTCATTGGAAGTTAAGATAAGAAAGAATTATGCAAAGCATGCCAACATTTGAAGGTAACGCCCTGCTTCCCAATACTGCTGTAAATTAATTAAGGTGCTATTTTCTTAAAGAAATCTTGCAAAACGTTCAGAAAAGAGGAATATTGAGATAACAAAACTTACATGCCGGCTTCAAGCTTGTACCACCGTTTGCCATCAGTCAAAATATTTTCCTCTCCTTCAACATCAAGATACCTCCCTGACGTGCACATCTTCAGATGAGGTCTGGCAGCTTTGAGCTCTACAGCTAAAAAGTCTGATTTACATTCCTGTGATTGACGTTTCTGACGATTGTTTGAGCTTCCAGCATCACCCATGAACAGTAACAGTCCATCAGGCTTTTCTGGTTTCACATACATAAGGAAGTTCAGGGACCTGGTGTCCTGCTCGACAGCAGGAGGGGGTAGTGGTGCACTGGTCGTCTTGCCATCAAACTTCATGACAAGGGAGGTGTACTTGAGCAACTCATGTGCCCTGTCCATCATCCCTCTGATGTCCGTCAAGCGCTTAACCACTTCAGTGTCCAACTCCTCAATGATCTGTTCCTGTCGCACTTCTTGTGTCACCATTTTTTCTTTAATGACTTGAGACATATTTAAAGCATCCATCACTTTCTTTTCAGCTTCACTGATGTTTCTATTTGTGAGAATGATAGACTCCTTAAGGCCAGCCAGGCCAGTAAGCTGCCGCTGAAAACAAACAGAATGGTTCTAGATAAATTGTTATGAACTGGCAATACTCCTAACTGCAAAATTTAGCAATTAATTCTTAGTTTTTATATAGTTTTTTTTAAAAAATAAAATTGTCATCATATTGTAACTAATTTTTAATCTGATTCCTGTATTTGGCTCTTTTTAATATTTTTACTATTGTAACTGTTGATATATATGTATTTTATCACTTGAAATAGACACATTGATTTATTTTATTTATTTAAACAACAAACAATGCTTGCTTTTGTATAGCAAGTTTCCAGTAGATCAATGGTTATTTTCAATGCAATTTTGGGAGACGTTTCTGAAACAAAATCGGCAGTAACAAAAAAAACACACCACAACTTGCCAAATGTCACAGGTAGCCCTATTAATATCATTTAAAGACAAGCTGTTTAAAACAAAAACAATGTCTAACAATTCTTTTTCATGCAACTGGATTGTATCATGGTTTAATTCACCTCTGTGCAGCATGATTGTGTACCGGAAAGTAAATACATATAGGTCTGAGAGTTTGGCGACATTAAATGGTAAAATCTACGTTTTGTGTGTACAGAATCTTTGAGACTTTGACAGTTCTACCGTTTGAAAACAGAGGGCTTATTCATCATCAATTATGAACCACACATACCTCAATGTCCTCAGCTATCTCCCAAGCATCATCTGCCACCATCTCTGACTTTGTTGCATTCTCCCCAATGTCTTTAGCTTTTTCACCTAATTGATACAGAGTTATGCATTTTCGTGTCAACATTGTATGCATTGGACAACAAGGTGGATTTTTTGTCCTTTGTCATAAAAGTGTAAAACACTTTTTTGAAGAGCAACAGTTACACTTGTTTGCTCTATCCAGTAAACGTAATGTGTATTATACTTCATGCAGTCAAACCAGTCCAACCATTACTAAGTCAAAACAGCACTAAGCGGCACCACATGAAGTGGTGCTCCCTTTATTTAGTGGTCATTTGTAATTAAGGTACAGGAAATAACAGCAGTCAATTACCCTAAACTAAACATTTATTCAGCAGATGTAGTCAACCTTTTTACATCTAAAGTAACCCTTGCCGCAGACATAAACTTTCAAAATTCCATTACTTTTTCCTGGTAAAATAATAATAATATTTCCCTGACCAAATAAATTTAAAATGTCAGATATCGTAGTGACCTCCAGCCCCCACTTCCAAAGAAAACATCGCTGAGATCAATGTTTCTTCCAGCCATCAATTGTATAAAATTGGCGATGTTATATACCAGTTGTCCCTGACTTTTCTTCAAGATGTTAATTTTCCCTGACTCAAAATAAAATTCCCTGACTTTTACCTGGCCTTAAAGAATTTCATTTTTCCTTTACCATTTCCTGGCCTGTTGCAATCCTGTATTAGCTGGAAGCACTAGAGCAAACCAATGGCTGTTTTTTTTAAAACTTGTATTAAACCCTGTGTAAACCACTCACCTATACGATTTGCCATTTCTTCAAATTCGGGAAAATACCCAGTCACATCAGACAAATCTCCAGAGACACCTTGGATTTTACTTTTGATGAGGTCCAGCCTCTTCGTGATGTTGTCAAGCAGACTTGACAGTTCATTATCAACTTTATCCTTTGTTTGTAGCGCAGTCTCATTTAGCACTGAGCTGTCATTGTGAGAGTTCTTTGCCAAGTTATTGACATTTTGTGACTGAAATACATAAAGCAACATCATTAACTACTGATCACAGGAAAGCAAGGTTCTGAATAATAGATTCACATATTGTATACTTAATGACTGGTCCCGAGGAAACAGTTAATTTTGTTTCCCGAGAATCTCGAAGTTTCTCCAGGAGAAGCCGAGGGAAGCATTGAGATTCAAAGGAAACAAAATTAACTGGTTTCCTGAGGAATATGTCATTTAGTGTTATAGTATTTAGCACGGTGGAGACTTGGATAAAGGGTGCTTATCCGTCAACATTCGCCGGTAACATTGCAATGTTACTCTCCAACGTCATCACTCAGAGACGTTTGGCAGAAAATAGTTTTTATTGTTAGGTGTCATGTAACCTCGAATTAGCCAATAAGAGTGCACGCTTTTGGGGAAAAATTTCTAGCTATATAACAATGTGATAGTGATGGTCTGTTAGCACTTATACCAGTTACACTCCTTGATGATATTTGTAATAATCTTACTACCTGAGTTACACGATAAAACGCTTGTCAAGGTCTGATGATGGTGAGATTTTTCTAATGTTAACACCCAGCTCATTGTTTATACAACTCACTTTCTCTCTATCTAACAACTTCCAGCTGAAGTCCTGTTGTTGTGTGAAGGGAGACAGTGGTGGAAAGATAAAGAACTGAGAAGTTATCATACCCCACTCCCCTGCCAGTAATGTCCCTTTAACAAAGAAACAGGGTAGTGTCCTGTTTCTACTTACAGCATATCCAGTGCTGGTATTACATATTACTTTCCCCTACAACATGCT
>NW_027558387.1:0-11094 GCF_052425735.1 Oculina patagonica
AGAGTTTCTGTTCCTACTCTGAACTTAATTTGTCCTCCCACTGATCAGTATTCCCACAAATGATACCCTATTCTAGTCCAAAACTCTCTGATTTCTATACCATATCCCGAACTAAACTGCTTGAAAACCATACCCATCACAGCGGTACATACCTATATAGCTCATATGGGAGTGCCCCCAGGCCTTGCTAGAAAAGATGTATAAATCTTCCATCCCAGAAATAAAGAAAACAATCTTTCCTGGGGTGTTGAGAAGGCCTGTTGTTGCATCCTTGTTGATTAATTGTCTTTCTGTTTTCTAGCTTGCTGGCAACTATGTGAAGAACATTAGACATGTTGAAATCACCTGCCAAGACATTAAGGTGGCTCTGTTCGCTGACAAGGTTAGATCTCTTCTTTTATTTACTCTAAAGAAGTGGCTTTGAAAATAAGAAATAACAATTAAAATTGTGATCAGTAGTGGGCTTTCAAGCTGTGCTCAATCAAGCTCAAAAACAGAAAGAAATTTTAAGTACAGCCAATGTTGTTATGTTGTGTTGTTAGACAATGCATGTCGCTGCACTCCCACAATAAATGGCTAACGGTCAGTGTCCAAGCTCTGTGAGGCACAGTGGGCTAATGGTTACTGGGTAAACAGGTCTGGTTTTGAGTCATGACTGAAGTCATTGTGTTGTGTTCTTAAGCAAAATTCCCATTACTCTTGTATGCAGAGTACCCCCAATTGCGACAAAAGCCCACAAGTGATTTTGAAAAGCGCGCTGGGTTTGCATCATGTTTAACTTTTGTCCTGTGTTTTACTATTCCAGGTATTGATGGATATGTTTCATCCAGATGACGTTGAAACATCAGTTGAGGCAGAGGTCAGTATTAATATCACTTTTTAAAGGTTTCAAGTGGTTGATTTTTCTGTCATTTAATCAAGGCAGGCGCAAATTTTGGATTTTGTTTACTGGCAAGTCATAAGCTTGAAGAGCATCTGAGTGTTCTACAGATGGCCCCTTTTTTAGAAAATCATGCAGTAGACTAAAGATGCTAATAAAATTTTCAATCATTTTACAATTTTAACAATTGACTTATACAGTTGTGCTATCCAACCAGGTGTACGGGTATTCAGTATTCAAAATCTGGTATACTGTTTGGGAAATCTGTTAAAGCTGGGGCAATCAATCAAGAACTTGCTTGGGAGCAGGGGTGTAAATACTGGTATGAGAAAGTGATTGAATGAACAACCTTGGGCGGATTGGATGATCGTAGATGATGGATGATGTTCCATCACGTAAAATCCACTGTCTTTGTCAGCTAATTGAAAAGCATGCTTTTGCATTTTTGTTACAGACACTAAACAGTCAAGCTGCCCTAACGTATGATGAAGTTGTGCGTGAAATGATGCTTGCTGAGGGCCAGTACATCAGAGATTTAAATATGATTATCAAGGTACAATTATTCATTGATTGATACTTGATGCTAGTGTCTTGGACACCAAATTGAGTCAGAGATTTAGTCTCAGTTGTGTTCTTTGGCAAGACAGTCAACTCAGCCAGTGACCAAAAAAGCACCTAAAATAAAGTTATTTATTACTTACAGTTTGTTTAAATCTTAACTGTAGTTTATTCTCCATTTGTTGTTGTAGGTTTTCAGAGCACCTTTTATGGAGGCAAAGGATCTTTTCACACGCGAGGTACATTTCTTAGGATTACTAGTTAAAATGCTTGCTTTTCAACAAAGCTTCTTCAGGTTTCCACACATGCAGTATACACAAGTCAGACAAAGAAAGCCTGTGTTAAAATATTTTGCAAGTGCAAATATCAAAGCCTTTTACTGAACCTTTATTTTTACAGGACATTGATCGGGTTTTCAGCAATATTATTGATATCTACGAGTTCTCTGTGACTTTTCTGGGTTTGCTGGAGGCAGCCATTGAAGTTGCAGATGAAGGAAAACAGCCAGCGATCGGAGAATGTTTTGAAGAAATGGCCGAGGTACAATACACTGTAGAGTTAGTAATAATGTTGTTCTGTTAAAGGGGGGCAGCCTCATGCACATACTGGTAGTAAGAGAAATGATGGCGATGTTGGTGGCGATAGTGATGATGATGATGATGATGACGGAGACAAGGACGATGATGCAACGACAGATTATTGAAAACTTACTTACAATATATATTTATTCCATTTAGCTCTCTCTCCATTTAGCGCTCTCTCTCTATCCAACCTGTCTCTAAGAAATAACCATCATAACAGGGCCCCCTTTTCAACACCATATTCTAACTGGAAAGAAGTATTAAGTACCTATGATTCAAATATTTGAAGTCACTCACCCTCCTCGGTCACAAAAAAAATTCAGCCACTGCCTTGGTGGCAAAACCAAAAAAAAAAAAAACAATACTATACCAGCTATGTATGCTACTGTTGCCTTCTGTTTAAGATGTGTCTCCTACTTCAAAGGTTATTAACAAGGTTACAGTCACGGGTATTGACTCATTGGCATAACAGTAGCTTTTATTAGAAAAAAAGTCAACCTTCTTCCACCTCTTGCAAGTTGGCCAATACCCAACGATAGATGTTATAAAAGGCTAAAATGTACTTGCTTGCTATGTTGTAGGGTGCAGAGTTTGAAGTGTATGAGACGTATGCCAGAGAACAGACTGCTTCTGCCAGCAAGCAGTACAGACATCTTGGAATTTGTGGAAAACTGTCGGAGTTGTTACTCAGAACTCCTGTGAATGAATACTTCAAGGTATACTTGTTAATTTAAAAAAAAAGCTCATTTGGCTTTAGCAAAGTCTGTACTTACAGACTTAGTAATGATTAATTTTTAAAAGTGTCCTTCACTGCTGTCCAGAACAAATTGTTAGAAATGTAGTCTAGACAGAAAATTTGTTTAAATTAAAGGAAAAGATTTAGTGGTAACGTAAGATTTGCATACAAATAAAAGTCATTTTTGATTTTATAACTTTACACAGTTAATAGCCCTTTTGTCACATAACAAATCATTGTTTCCTGACGAAAGAGACAACCGTGTCAAAGCTGTGCTATAAGAATAATTGCAGGGTGCCCAAAGGTTCTTCTATAGAATATCTTGGGTGCCCATTCAGCTCTTAAAAGATTTCATGATAGAAAAGTTATTCAGGTCGCACAAAGACAAAAGTAAGTTGCCTGAGGCACCTGGGCTCTGCTAGAGCACAGCCCTAAGGGGGGGGGGGGGGGGGAGGGGAGGGGGTCATATCACATACATGCTCAGAATGGGGTGTTATATAACTGCTCAAAACTATACCCTGTGCCCTTCACAAGTTTTTCTATGCTTTCTGATTATTGAAGGAACATGAGCAAATTCTCGCCTTGCATTTTGATTTACATTCAGTTTTTGAGCAATAAGTCATTAGAAGTTCTTTTTCTATACTAAGTGGTTTTCCTTTCTTCAGGCTAAAGGCCCAGGTTTTAAGGAAGCTGTTCAATACTGCCTTCCCAAGCTGCTAATGATGCCTGTCTATCATTGCTTACACTACTTTGACCTCATCAAGGTAACAATAAGAGTATAATGTTTGTCACATGTCAATAGATCTATTAACTTAGCAGCTTAGGTGATGTAACGGCTAGTGGATTGGAAACTCTAAATTCACTGGCCTGATTTTCTTTTTTTTTTGGGGGGGGGGGAGGAGGGGCTTACTTTGGGGGTCCTTACTTTTGGAACATAAATGTAGTATCCCATCTCATCTATCTCATGAAACAGAAACCACAGTAACGAGCCATTCTAACAAGCCACTAGACACTGACTCATCAAGTTAAGCGTTCTTGTCTTATTCACTGCTGATTGATACATAAGCCCTGCTTTTCCTCAGAAGGCACCCTGTTATAGTTCATCTTTGTGTTTAAGCTGTATTTTTTGTTGTTGTTTCTAGCTGTTACTCAGGACCTCTCCTGATGAAGATGACATTGAAAGCTTAGAGCAGGTATTAAAATTGTTATTCAACCATTTTAAACTTTAACGTTGAACTCTATACCTGGCTTTTGTAGTTGCTGAACTTGATTGAAATGCATCTTTAGAAGTGACAGGCATTAGCACTAGAACTATAAAAGATGAATTGAAACAGTAAAGAAGAATTTGTATGTTTACAGGCCCAGAGTGCATTGAGACCACTTCAGGCACAGATGGAGAGAATTGTCCATTCCTCTGGCGGTCTTGCAAAGAAGAGAGAGTACGTAATAAAATAAAACATGAGTTCAGTTCTATAGTTTTACAGCAAGGCGCCCAAAAGTGTGACCACTTTTAATTTATTCACATTTCTTTCCTGCAGATTTAATCCAATCAAAAGCCGTGGATAGCTTGTAGTTGACTTCTGATTGGATTAAATCTGCACGAAAGAATGTGAATAAATTAAAAGTGGTCACACTTTTGGGCACCTTGCTGTAATAACTGTGTTTTATAAGTTCATTTGTATATTTCCTGACCATGAATATTCTGGTTGTTAATTAGGGACAAGTTTTCAAGAGCCCAGAAGAGGAAATCAGGAGCATTTCGATCAGCAGCTGTGATCATGAATGAACTGCAAAGGAACATTGATGGATGGGAGGTTAGTTCACATTAACATGGTTGGGCATCCAGGGATATACCTAAGGCCAGTAGTCCTAAAATGGATAGCTTACCCAGAGGCTGGTATTGCCCATCAACCTGAGCTTGCTCCCCTCATCCCCCCCCCCCCCAGGGATACATGTAAGGCCAACCTGGGATACACCCTAGGACAGTAGTAAAACCCCAGTCCTAACCTGGATAGTTTACGCAGAGGCTGGTATTGCCCATCAACCCAAGCCTGCTCTCTTTAACCACCCCCCCCCCCCCTCACCCCAATGCTTCCCAGAGGATTTGACATACCAACAAATGTCTGTCAGTGGAGGAAGAAAATTTCCACCACCCCACATTGGAGTAGAGCAATCAAACCCTCCCCCTTCCCTTACACTCTTGCCTACATACATACAACCAACTGTAAATGCAGTTCCCTACAGTGGCACCAGGCGTCCTATGGACAGCAACTTTTCAGAGAACATTAATACAGAGTATACAGAGGTTTTTTAGCAAATATGAACACCTTTCATGCTCATCGGGCCCTTCTATGGGGACAAAGTCAGGCCTTATAAAAATTTTGGACTCCCACTTTTTAAATCCTGGCTAAAAGCCTGAGTGGCACTGCACAGATATAACTCCCCTTCTATAATATTAGCCATCCATGAAGATTAAGCCCCATGCATAGATTGTAAAATTGCTTTCAATATCCTGTGAGCAGAATTTGTTTATCTAAACCATATTTATTTGCTTGCAGCAGAGTTTTAGTTTGTGGTTTCTTTTAACATTTTTAACCATTTTTTAGGGGAGAGATATTTCACAGTCCTGTACAGAAGTAATGAAAGGTGAGGGCAATGATAAAAAATCGCCAAAAAATTGAACATTTTATTCAGTTGCTAATTAATTGTAACAAATTCAAATCTATGCAGCGCAGTTCTTTAGGATAGGGCTGATTGTTTTTTTTCCTTGTGAAATTCAAGGTTTCAGTTACACTTTTTCTGAAGGTGTTAGAAATGTCATATGTGATCACCAAGGCTACAAGCTCAGTCAATGAAATTACAAACCAGCCCACCAAATGAGATTGCCATGAATTATATTTATTTAATTCATATATTTCTGTTTACCTTGCAGAGGGCACCCTTGGTAAGGTTCATCCCAACAAAAGGGACACTGAAAGATACGTGTTTCTTCTGGATGGTCTTCTGATTTGCTGCAAACAGGTATTGTGCCCTATCTTCCTACTGAATTCTGACTGATCGACTGACAGGAGGTTGGATGAATGGACAGATGGAGGGCTGACCAACTCACCAACTGACTGTTCGACCGACTGATGGACTGACCAGAGACAGACAAACCAACAGACAGGCTGACCAACCCACTCTAACTGATCAATCAATCCGGCAATCAGTTGTCAGACTGATTTTCTTCATTTACGTTTGCAGAATACAAGGCATTCACTGACTGGTCCTTCACCAGAGTACAGACTCAAAGAAAAGTACTTTTTAAGAAAGATTGAAATTAACAATCTTGACGATACTGAAGGTAATATCACACTTTTGGATGTGCAGTTTTTTATTTATTATAAGCATATAAATTATTTAAACTAAAAATCAAGAACAGGACATTTTTCCAGCAGCCACCTTCATGATAGAAACTGCTGAATCATTTGAAGCATGGAATTTATCCAAATTTTTGACTACATTATTTTCCCCTGGAACAGAATTTTCTATGTAGTTTACATGTTGACCTGCTTAGTATGCAGTTGGGAAGCCTTTACCTGGGAACATGAGCATGTACATTTATATAGAAAATTTTGCTATGTAAAAACAATTTTGATTGGCTGGTTAGTCTGCTCTACAATATGTAAACATGGCTATATAAGTCATATTTCATTTCTTGGCTGAATGTAAACTCCTGCCCGTGGACTAGTTTCATACAATTTTTTTATTAGTACTCCCAAATCTCACTCTTATGTTAATAGCAGGTTATGTAACATGTTTGGGTATTGTTCGTTGTTAAGGACTAAGGACGACATGCTTTTTTAGCTATTTGTGTTTTGATGTGGGCATTTTTGTTTTATGTCAACAGTGATCACAACTCCAAAAACTTTCCTGTAAGTGCAAACGTGTAATGCTGGTGTCCATGAATTCAATTATTAATTATCTATGATTATCTATTTTTTTACCAGATATAAAGAATGCTTTTGAGATTGTTGACAGAGATCAACCCAAAGCTGTCTTCACGTGCAAAACAGAGGCAGAGAAAAATGAGTGGATGTCTGGTCTAATGACAATCTACATGAGAAGGTAAGGTTTAAGTATTTGGAACATGTGATCATGAAACAACTTTTGTGAACATCATACATGTAATTCATAGTATAATAAATCCTATAAACTGTTGCTAGGAATTTGCATTTTTCAAAGTAAAGAATGTAGGGGTTAATACCAAAATAATGCTCTAACCACTGAGCCATGAGAACTATTACGGTAACCATACATTTAGTTTTCCTTCCTCTGTTGCTAGTATTAATTGTAACAATTGATATTCTGTCTTTCAACAGTACATTAGACCGAATGTTGGATCACCTTCTGCAAGAGGAAGAAAAAGCAATCCCGCTAAGAATGCCGAGTCCAGAGGAATACTGGTCAGTCCGCTTATAATAATTGTGTAAATACAGTATTCTGCTATGATTGTTTCTTTTTGTTTGCCTTCTAAAAACTTTGGGACAGTGATTTGGTGCCTGTTGGTCTTCTAATTTTCTTCAGCATCAGCTAGCAGCTGCAAGACGTGGATTTTACAGTCGTTAGTTCATTCTACATACAGCCGCAACCCCAGTGTAACAAACATGCCTTCTTACTCCAATCATTGATAACGAAATTGAATGGACTTCATTTCATTACTGTCTGTATATCTAAAACGTGGTGTTGTTAATGTTTTCTTCTATACTATAAATTAAATTGTCTGGTGGTTGAATAACAATGTATAAAGCAACAACAAAAAATAGTGAACTTTTTTTGCCTTTTTTGTGTTTTTGTTCTCCAGTTTTGCTGTTGAAGATGCTGAAGACAACATTGTCTTTGAAGAAGGACAAGGAGTAAGGGCAACAACCTTTTACGTACAAGGCTGTGCTCTAAGAAAAATTACAAGGAGCCCAAAGGTTCCAAGCTATGAGATCCAGGGTGCCCAGCATAAAGCTTAAATGAAAGAAGTAAGATTATCTGGTCACCCAAAGACAAAAGTTAGTCACCTGAGGCACCCGGGCACCCTTAGAGCACAGCCCTGACACACCAGGGTTTTAAAAGTTAGGACCGCCTTGTACAGCATAATAACCAGTACCAGATGAAAGTACTACTCATTAGCTTTCATTTGAGTGCTCACAGAATGAAATGGTCCACCAACTGGAAAATCAAAAACACTGTTCAAGTGTACAGCACTTATCTAGGAAATACTGGCCTAAAACTTAACAGATTTCCGTATGAGCGAGTGCGTTTGGTGATCTTAACCAGTTAATTGTATTTGTTTTTATAGAGTTCAAGTAATGCTCCAGTTATCAAAGGTGGAACACTGATTAAGTTAATTGAAAGATTGACACATCATAAATATGCAGGTTAGTCTCAATAACAAAACTCTAATCAGTTCCATCCACTTTGATTGTTTTGGTATTTTTGCAACTGAATTTAAATCTCATGAAGCAAAATTGTCCTATTAGTAATAGTGATGTAAAATTCCACCTTAATAATATTATTGGTCACTGGTCATAGAAGTGAGACAGAGGATTTTTGATACATTAACTGCTTCGACTTCGGTGGTTGATTAAAATCATTGTGTTAGAAAGTCGCCATTTCCCTGATACCAGAACTTCTTGTTTAGTAGTAGGACAAAAAAGATACTGGTCGAATTAACTAATTATGAATTTTTAATAATAATAATTAATTAATACAAAAACAGTTTGGATGCAGGGGACCACGCAACGAAGAAAAAACTGCTTGGCTTCTCTGTTGCCGGATCTCTTGTTCAAGAAATGCTCGTACCAGACGTCACTCTAAGTGCTTATAAAACCAAATTGATTGCAAGGCTGGTACAACGGCAGGAGGGGCAAGATTTGTTGGCCAATATTTCAACTAGCAGAGCTAGTCTTCTTCAGGGCCAGTACTATAATATAAGGAAAATAACGGCTCTAAAATTTGAATTTGGATAATTTGGATAATACATTAACCCACACTGTATTATCCAAATTCAAATTTTAGAGCCGTTATTTTCCTTATATTATAGTACTGGCCCTGAAGAAGACTAGCTCTGCTAGTTGAAATATTGGCCAACAAATCTTGCCCCCCTGCCGTTGTACCAGCCTTGCAATCAATTTGGTTTTATAAGCAATTAATTAATGTTTATATAGCGCCTATCCAGGCCTGCTCTAGGCGCTTCACAATAATGTTATTAGATTACTAAAATAACAGTATAATAAAATCAATAAACATTTGCTAAAATGAACTGTATAAATCTTAAAAATTAAAAATGTGCATTAAAAGTAAATTATAAAAAGTAAAAATTGCTAAGAATAATAAGTTTTTTTAAAAAGATAAGTTTTGATTTTAGATTTAAAAGAACTTAAATTGTCACAAGAGCGGATAAAAAGAGGGAGACTGTTCCAGAGTTCAGGAGCGGAAACAGCAAAAGCTCGATAACCATAGGACTTAGAATTTTTGTCCACGTTTATTTTATTCACCGTACTAATCTCGTCATTCTTTTCATTTTTTCACAGATCCAACATTTGTGAGAACTTTTCTGACCACCTACAGATCATTCTGCAAACCAAGAGAACTCTTAGACTTTTTAATTCAGAGATATCCTTTTGTCTATCAATTTTCATCCTTGCTGATTTGGGAGTTAGTGAGATGAAATTTTCAAGGTTGCACTCTTAAAGCAAGTCTTTGGGGGTGAAACTAGCTAGTCTGATGACAATAAGCATACCAACTATTGAACTATGATATGTTTCAAGTGAAATTTTATCAATAATGTTCTGTTGAATGTAAGTCGGAAAGTGGGCCTCAAAGAATTAAATCTTTTTTCTTTGTGAGATTCGTTCCCACAATTTTTCTGTTGCTCTACTTACTGACCTATGAAGACAAACTAGAACAAGTTGTGGATAGTGTTGGCCTATAGCTCACACTAACTTGCAATAAGCAGATTTATTTAGCCTTAACTATGTGCCACATTTGACATTCCCGAGCCTCCCCCTAGCGAGCTTGATGAACTAGCCATGGCCAGGGGGGAGCCTGTCGTTCGAGAAGACCTCAAGAGATTTAGAAAAGAATATGCTCAACCCGTACAGCTGAGGTATGGAATAGAAGTGAAATAATAACTCAGAAATGTTCTTGAAATGTCTGTTTTTGTTTTTTGTCAATTATTGCCTCACTCAACCTGGAAGAGACGTCTGTAAATTCCATACTGATGACGTAGCTCTACAGAGATCCGTGTCGTGTCTCTGATTGGTTGTTTAACCACCAATCAGAGACACGACACGGATCTCTGTAGAGCTACGTCATAAGTACGAAATTTTTAGTTTTACATTGAACTTTACAGCATTGAACATAACAGTATTCAATGTGTTCGTTTCAGTTAACGCTGCGCAGGACACTTACATATTTTTCGTGGTATTTTTTGGGTCGAATCTTTCATGTCTCTCGAGTGAGGAAAGAATTCAGCGTGAGGAAAACGCTTGTTTTCTGAGGCTACACTAAATTACTTTGTTGATCCTGATATAAATGAAAGATTATAAAGCTAGTGTGTCAGGCGTTAGATAAAGATGCTCAAAACATCCGCTCTGCATATTTTCTTCTTTTCTGTGACAGAGTTGAATAAAACGTCTACACTGGAAGTGTAATCTTTCAATTTTTCTGCCGTGCTGAATTTGTCCTACTTTTATTCATCTGAACAGAGTTCTGAATGTTGTACGCCACTGGGTGGACAATCACTGCTATGATTTTGAACGAGACTCGCAGTTGTTAGAGAAACTCAGCTTGTTTCTGGAGGGAGTCAAAGGCAAAGCCATGAGGCGCTGGGTGGAGTCAATTAACAAAGTCATCTCCAGAAAGGTGGGTTAAGTTCAACCTTTGATTCGGTGTTAAATCAGTTTTCATCTGTGTTACCTGTCAGCTCTCTGTTTGATTGACAATCCGTTATCAATCATTTGCTTTCAAGACAACCGACACTGATGGTTTAGCGCCAGAAATTACATTTGAGAAGGATCCACCGCCGATAGAATGGCACATAGCAGCCTGTAATGACATTGAAAGGTTCGACATTCTCACGGTAAGCTTGATTCATTTTATTTCTTTTGTTCGAGTGTTGCATGCGGATCGTAATACAGAGAACAAAGACCTTCAGATCGAAGTACGAATACGAGATCGAGTACGAGTACGACTTTCGAATTTTAATCCAGTTGCGTTCCCAGAGCCCTCACTCCTCCCTTTTGCTGACCAGTTTAAAAGAAAACTATCAGTACGAGATTGGTGTGAAATGTGATAATCTAAAGCAT
>NW_027558388.1:0-11076 GCF_052425735.1 Oculina patagonica
GCTAAAAAACTTTATGCGATTTGTCGATGACGATCATTCGTCATAACTCGCGAAGCAGGGGAGGGATGGGGGTAAGAAAGGAGTTCCAGGACCGAATAACCATGTTCTTACAGTATGTATGTATGTATGTATGTATGTATGTATGTATGTATGTATGTATGTATGTATGTATGTATGTATGTATGTATGTATGTATGTATGTATGTATGTATGTATGTATGTATGTATGTATGTATGTATGTATGTATGTATGTATGTATGTATGTATGTATGTATGTTCAAATCCAAAATATCGTCGTTGTCTCGTTGTCAAAAAACGCAGAATTTGTCGAATTCGCGTCACTTTTTTATAAGGTCCAGCGAATGAATTCACCACGATTAACATTTATGCACTGTAATGTAATGTAATGTCATGTAATGTAATGTAATGTAATGCATAATCTGTATCTGAGGTACCTGAATATGATCCAAGACTCAGCTTGTACTTGGATGCCTCGTTCGAGATCGCAAACGAGGCGTACTCGGCATATTTGGTATCTCCTTGCCAGTCGCCTAGATCCACTCGTAGCTTGTTAGGGTCACAGCTGTTTGTCAGGCGATATATCTTGTCCAATCCCAACCAATACTCACCATTCAGGTTGCGAAAGCCATTCTTGTAGTCAGCCCAGTCGCGATAAAAATCTACGGAGCCGTTTAGTCTCTTCTGGAGAACAGTCCATCCCCCACCGGCTGTTGTTTGGTCACAGAACACATCAAAGGCACCTGAACCGTCAGGGTCGATTGTATAAACACCACTGCTTGTTTTACCAGATTTGTACAGCTCAGCACAGCTTTTAGCTGGAACGTAAATTATAAATTAAAGCGATTGGTACTCATTTTGAAATACATTGAGATTTAAAACACAGCGCTCATCAGATATGTTTTGTCTTTGATTTATTTTTTTGTTTAATCACCCCTGTTAAATTGTTTTTTGGTTTCAAATTTAAAATAAGCTGCTAGGGGTGTCTGTCCTTCAAAGATTAATTAAAGTTGAGGTGACGTCATGATCACAACATAAAAGATCAGGGGACCACAGAGGTTTCATTTTGCATTCTAAACCTTTCCGTAGATGTTTCAATCATTCCTTGGGATCATTCTTATGTTGTGATGAACAACCGGGGTATATAAAACAATTATATATACACATATAAATTATGCGAACTGCAGATAAAGAATGGAAAGTGAAGACATGATCCTCGCATTGATAAAAAGCCTGAAGAAGAAATAAAATTAAAATGGATTCAATAATGACCCATTGGAGCTATTTTATGTTTACAAGATCTTGACGAGAAAAATGCGTCCGACAAAAAAGCAATTTAAAGGAAAGAAATCAAAATAGCCTTATTTTGACTGGTCAATCTTTTCATTTCTGGAATTAGTAAAACAAAAATTAACGCTTATTGTAAAGCCAAATTTTTTCCATTCTACAGTTTCTTCAAATATCCGTTTCACTCTCGAAATTTGTTTGAATTGGAAGAAAGATTAACGCCAAGCTAAATTTGAAACCGTTAGTTTTTTGTTCCAGGGCGTTGTTTTCAACTGAAGAAATTATATATCGCTTTCACTCACTCACATGTACTGCGTGATTTATTTTGACCAAGACTGACGTTACAGGAATCATGTGCTCAGTGGATACTTTGAATGAATATTTTCGCTTCGAGCTAAAACCATGTCGATATTGTTTCTAACCCTTATGGTCGTTTCCCTTTCACAACCTTTGTTGGGCAAAATGTGAAAACCTTACCGTTACAATCGCAGTTCTCAAGAGCAGCTATAGCGTCCTTTAACTGTTTAATGATTTTCTTTTTACAAACCCCAAAATCTTTGAATTCCGCCTCAAAAGTACATAGAACAAGAACAATGAAAAACACAGTCCATCTTTGAGCGACCATGTCTGAAAAAGGTAGCAAACAAAAATGGTTATTAACTGGGTGGGACTGTGCCGGGTCTATAAGCCGAGGTCTTGGTTAAATAACAGATTTGTGCGTGCTTGCGGAAAAAACACCTGTAAATTAATAGTGCCGATGGCCAGAAAAATTATAAAGGCTCACAGATTAGACTAGCTGTTACTTAATGGGATAGACAATTAATATAAATACACTTCAGCAGCACCTACATGTTATTTCAGACCGCTTAAAAGGCAGATATCATTCAGTAAACACTCTTGTAGTATCTTGTACTTGCGATATGGTTTAGGGGTGAACATTGAAATTCAAATTCATTTGTAAATGAATCATTGTTGAGTTAAGCCTGGTTTTCACTTGCGACGCAAGCACAAGCGCGATCACGCAAAAAGGAGCCTGATGTCGAAGTCGTTTTCACGGAGATATAAGAGCTGTTATCCTTGCGCTTGTGCTTGCGCTTGTGCTTGCGTCGCTAGTGAGAACCAGGCTTTAAGCTTTTTATTGTAGCATATTGGTTGGTCTTTTGTGCCAGCTCAATCACAATTTTGGCGAAACTTCAAAGCATAGCTTTGCAAGCGAGAAATATAAACCTCATTAGGCGATCAAAAATTTTGCCTGACGCTATTCGTAGCAACGTTATCAATATTATCAACATGAAATTCACACCATTGCCCGGCAACACTATGTCTTTATAGATAAGGGCCCTTATGACTATAATTTCAGGTGATTTTTGCAAATCATACACCGAAAGAAGAAATTGAAATAGTCCGTCCGAGCTTCAATGTTTGTGTAGGCACAAGGGAAAATCTGGGACATTATTTTTAGGTTTTCCGTTGATGTAAATACATGTGCTTTTAATTTTTACTTATAGAAGCGACAATCACGACAATACTGCTTTAACAAAGTTGGTTTCTTGTGCTCTACAAGTACATCTTTCAAGTTTTTTACCCCAAGATTTTGCTTGCACCTCGAGCTCCTTTTGGCGTGAAAAGAGCGGGCAAAATATTCAGTACTGTGCCGAAAAAGGCACAACTCTAAGAAATATATTAGAGTGATCGAAGAAACACCAAAAATTCAACATTACCTGCAAATCTTCTTTTTTTTCCGAATGAATTCCTTAGCTTGGTTGTCTGAAACAGACTGTAAGCTTTAAAGTTTACAACGATACATATATTTTCAAACCGTGAATGTGGCATGAAATGTGAGACGTTCTACTGATAATGACAGGCCAAGCAACCTGACAAGTATTAGCTTCGTCAATAATTGCAAATGGATTTTTAAAGCAAATAATCGTTGGGTTTTTTACGACTTTCTAAGGAGCTTTTACATTCAAATAAACCGGCAGGATTTAGCATGAATTACTAGCATGCATATTTTCAAACGCGAAAAAGTCAGACGGAATCTGATGGCTCGTAACTTTCTCGTAAATTCTTCACCTCTGAGGGTTTGTTTCTTAGTGTAAGACGGCCAAAACGGTCGACGCAAGAACAACAGATTTGAGCTAAGGTTTACGAGTTTATTGGGCAAATCAACACAACAAAAACGGGAACGAGTAACTAATAACAAGAAATACAAAATAAAGCCACAATAAGCTAAAGCTACAAATTATTTATAACTAAGCACAATAAAATGATATATTTACAGGCTAGAAAATAATAAACATTCTTGCTAACAGCTGATTATAAAAGATGTCTTAAAACAAAAGTGAAAGGCAAAGAAATCACTCTCAAAAATGTAAACAAACTAAGAGCTGATACATTCTGTGAATAATACATGAAGTGGAAACTAAACAAAGGCTGGCCAAAAGGCTTGGCTTCGGATTACATATTAACTTATTGCATAACATTGCAATGTTGAATGAAAACTAGTAGTATGAAGCTAAAATCATGGAAATAGCGACTTCAAAAGGATAATTTGGAACGAAAATGAAACAGGAATAATTGTAACTATGATTTGGAAAAGAGGTAAGCGATCATACAGTAATTACTGGTGGAAACAGTAACAAAATGTAAAACAGACAAATTACATGCTGTGTGACACCAAAGGTCAACTAAATAAATAAAACTAAACAGCAAGGTAAAATGCATTTGCAGCTAAATTACAGGAGTAATTGCTATAACACCAATCAACCTTAGATGATGAAAGTTCTACTCAGAAAATATTAAGCTAC
This sequence comes from Oculina patagonica, assembly GCF_052425735.1. Classification (NCBI taxonomy): domain Eukaryota; kingdom Metazoa; phylum Cnidaria; class Anthozoa; order Scleractinia; family Oculinidae; genus Oculina; species Oculina patagonica. Next base: position 4,114 of record NW_027558388.1, read on the forward strand.
AAAAGTAAACTTAGGCCTCAACAAAATAGGAAATACTAAAACATACCAAATGTTATTGATAGCTACACATCTGTGGGGAACTTGGAAATATCTTGAACACACGGGGTTGACACTCTTGGCAAACCAACTAACAACTGAACTAACTGAGCGAATGGTTGCCAATTTATAGTAGAATCCAGGAAAATGTAAAAATAACTAAAAACCTAATAAGGTTAGGGAGTGTATTTACTGCCTACAAACACAGGATTTACATAAAGGAACTGGGTGTTTTTCACACCTACATAACAGGAATTAGGTACAAGAAATGCATGGAAATAATGCAATTAGACAAGTAAAATCAGGGTGTGAAGGGAAATATAGAAATTTAGGTAAACCACCAACAATAATTCCTAGGATTACAAAAATAACTCACATTTCAGAAAATAAAATAACTAAAGACTTCAGTGACTAAAATGGAATAATAAACTTAAATCAACTTAAGTGACCTAGTCACATTCCCCCCTGCTTTTGCTTGCCATGTCCTCATGCAAGCACAAATAACAATAAAACACAGTCTTGATTTACTAAGCTAGAGAAAGTCTTAGGTAGCAAAGTCTCTGGGTAAACGATTAGGGTTACTGTGCTGTCCCTTGTTAAGCCTTGCAGATCTACGCAGCGGACGTCTGCCTGGACTTGCGGGTAGTGGCACAGGTCTACCTGGGGCACCGAAAGCAATCAAGAAGTCTTCTTCTTCGTCTGAAGATTCATCTGAGGGTACTTCGGGTCTACGTGCAGGTACTCGATTCCGTTGGGGGGCTAACTGTGGTAGCAGTGGTCTAGGCTTGGGGCAAACTTGAAGCTCGGTACGGTTTACGGTTCTGTTGGGACCATGACCATCAGCAGGCTCAATCTCGTAGACATTGTCACGGCGGCTAACTACCTTGTAGACCTTTGAGTTCCACTTGTCCTGTATTTTAGCTCTCCCATGTGGGTGGCTTCGGGTGAAAACTCTCTCGCCAACTGGGATAATGTCAGGCTTGACTTGTCTGCGGCGGTCAAACTGCTGCTTCCGAAGCGTAGCTTCTGCTCGGAGCTTGTTCTGAGCTTGCTGGTGGGCCTCATGTAACCGGTTCTGATGTAGGGTGAGCCACTCACCACTGTTGCTTGCTTGATCAATATGGTCACTCGGTAGGAGGAGGTCAATTGGTAGTTTCGGGTCTACACCAAACATCAGGTAGTGTGGAGAGTATCCTGTAGAGGTATGAGGAGTTGCGTTATACACATAACACAGTTCCTTGAGGTGCTCAGGCCACTTTCTCTTTCTTGCGGGTGGTAGGGTGCGCAATAGGTCATGGAGGGTTCGGTTGAAGCGCTCACATTGTCCATTTCCTTCCGGGTGGTAAGGGGTGCTGCGGGATTTCTTGATTTGGTACATTCGGCACAACTCTTGCACCAACTGAGCTTCAAAACATCTTCCCTGGTCTGAGTGGATTCTTTTGGGGACACCATAAACGAGGAACCAGTCACGTACCAGGGTTTTGACTACAGTACTGGCCCGCTGGTCTCTTGTTGGTACCGCGACTGTGAACTTAGTGAAAACATCGGTAAGTACTAACACGTTTTCCCTGCCATCTGAAGCTGGCTCGAGCTGGGTAAAATCCATCGCTAGTACTTCCAAAGGTTTGGAGGCGATGATGCTGGTCATTGGGGACTTGACGGGTAGATAGGGACCCTTTGCGACAACACAGCGTTCGCATTCTGACAGGTACTTCTTAACGTAGTCATGTAGTCCAGGCCACCAACAGCGTTCGCGAACCAACTGCTCGGTTCTCTCTGATCCCTGATGGCCACACTGGTCATGGACACCCTTCAGGAGTTCATCACGGAGACTGTCAGGTAGGAGCAACTGTAAATGCTTGTTGCCATGGTTGTCTGAGTTGCTACGGTAGAGAACTCCCTTCTTCTCTTTAATACGGTCCCATTGCTTGAGAAGCTGCTGTGCTCCACGGGTCTCGGCTTTCTTCTCTCTTGGGGAGGGTTTACGACCAATGGCACGATAGTGGATTAGGCGCTTAATGGTAGGATCGACACTCTGCAATCTTGCCAACTGCTTTAGATCCCAGGAGGGTACTGGACTGGTCCTGTACTGCTGTGGGGGGTTTACTGACAACTGATTGGTTACTGCATTCGGGTCTTCTGCTTGGGATACTGCTGACTGGAGGAGCTGTTCTCGAAGGGACTCAGGTATGGCTGTAGTGTTAAGGGATGATGCTAAGGTCACTTCTACTTGGTCGGCATTACATTCTTCATACTCCTCCCGGGGAAGACGACTCAGGGCATCTGCATTTGCGTTTTGCTTTCCCGCTCGGTACTTGAGGTTGAAGGTGAAGTTGGCCAGTTCGGACACCCAACGCTGCTCGACTGCTTTCAGTTTGCTCTTTGACTGCAGGTAAGTCAACGGGTTGTTGTCAGTCAGTACTGTGAAGGTTGAGGAAATTAGGTACTCGCGGAATTTCTCTGTCACGGCCCATTTGAGAGCTAGGAGTTCCAGCTTTCTGGAGGAGTAGTTCTCCATATTTCTCTCTGCTCCTCTTAGGCCACGGCTAGCATAAGCGAGGGGTCTGACCTTTCCGTCCTGCTCCTGTGACAACACCGCTCCAAGACCGTCGTTGGAGGCATCAGTTTCAACAATGAATGGTTTCGTGTAAATAGGGTAGGCTAGTACTGGTGGGCTGGTCAGGGCTTGCTTGAGCTTTTCGAATGCTTCCTGGCACTCTTGGGTCCAACCGCCTTCAACGGACTTGTTTCTCTGTTTGCCATTCTTTCCACCATTGTACAGCTTAGACACCAGTTCATGTAAGGGTCTTGCTATCTGTGCGAAGCGGGGAACAAATCGGCGGTAGTACGAGGCGAAGCCCAGGAATGATCGCAGGTCCTTGAGAGTACTTGGTTGGGGCCAGTTCGTCACTGCCTCCGTCTTGGCAGGATCAGTGGCGACGCCATCAGCAGACACGACATGTCCTAGGTACGTCACCTTTGGACGGAAAAACTGGCACTTCTTAGCCTCGATCTTTAGTCCATGTTCTCGCAGTTTCCGGAACACCAACTCAAGTCGCTGAAGGTGGGTGCTGATGTCATGGCTAAAGACAATGATGTCATCAAGGTAGACAATCAAAATCTCTAACAGTTCGTCGCGAAAAATGGTCTGCATAATCCTCTGAAAGGTCCCGGGTGCGCCTCCGAGACCGAAGGGCATCCGGTTGTACTCGTACAGTCCAAATGGGGTGGTGAAGGCTGTCTTATGTCTGTCTTCTGGTGCGACTTCCACCTGATTATAGGCAGAGGCCAGGTCAATTGTGGAGAAGATTTTAGCTCCCCCCAAGACGTCAAGACTTTCTTCAATTCTGGGTAATGGATAGGCATCACGCTTTACTTTGGCATTCAGCTGTCGATAATCCACGCACATACGCAGGGCACCATTTTTCTTTCGGACTAGTACAATGGGGGAGGCGTAATTACTTTGGCTTGGTCTGATCACACCTTTCTCTAGTAGATCTTGCAGGTGCTCCTTGACTTCAGCCAACTGGTTTGGGGGGATGCGTCTGTGGCGCTGGTTCACAGGGATGTCGTCACAGGTTGGTATCTGGTGCTGGATCATTGTGGTTCTGCCGAGGCTGTTACCCTCACTGGTAAACACATCTGAATAGGTAGAGAAGATTCGCAATGCTTCTTGCTTCTCGGCTGGGCTTCCTGGAAAATCTTTTAAGCTTATCTCTGCGGGGAGGTCTCGTTCACGTGGGGGGCGTACAGGTCTGCCGGGCTCTGGCTGAGGAGGCTTCTGGGGCTCGGCTGCTAAGGGGTAGGACACTACCACTTCATTGTTCTGTATGTCAAACTCCAGCTGGTCTCCACTGGTCACTTTAACTGCACCACGTACCGTTCCAAGGCGTGTTCGTGGCCTAAGCCACACATCTTTAGGGGAAGGGTTTGTTACTTGGATCAGGAAGCACGTCTTGGAAGCATTTACCAGCGTATTGGCCACCTGGACATTTCCTGGTACTGGTACACTGAGGGGCTCAACCAAGGCATTAGGACCACAGGTTGGACCAGTGACAGCTACAGTTGCTACAGAACTCGAGGGGACTAGGACTGGGTATGTTCCAGCAACACGGACCAAACCAGAGGTAGGGGTTCCAGGAGTCTTTGGGTCGGTGGCTGGCTGTTGCTGGAGCAGGGAACTAAACTGGGGAATCTGTGACAGTACATTGGTTCCAAGGAGACCAGGTACACTTCTTCTCTGTCTGGTAGTGGCTGGGGTGTCTTTAAGGACTAGTACACCACAGCTGGGTACTCTTACCCCATCGACCTCTATAGTCAACTCCAGGTAGCCTTAAGGTACGGAATTTCAAGCCCATTAGCGGCACGCAGGGTCAGCATTTGGCCACCTCTCACTCGTCCGCAAGTCGCCTTGAGTTTCTTTTTGTAGAATTCTTCTGTCACGAAGGACACCATGGAGCCCGAATCTACAACGCACGACACGTCGACACCACCAAGTTTGGCTTGGACTGTCGGGGTACCTCCGACCATGTGTATCGGTATGTCACTCTGAGGTTCTGAGCCACTACTGCTCCCCTCCACGGCATGGCTCACAGCCGTGGAGTTCTCTCGTTTAACGCTGGCAGCTTGCTTTGGTCTCGTCTGCCTCTCGTCTGCCTCTCACGCTGGTTCTGTCGGTTGCTCGGGCAGTCCCTCTTTATATGGTTTCTTGATCCACAGCCAAAGCATCCGGGTTGCCATTGCTGGGAGTTACCGGTAGAACTCATTGAGAGCTGTGAAATGGCCTGCTGCTGCCTGTCTAACACTTCTTGCTGGTGCTGGATCTGTTCCGAGAGGAGTTTCTGCTGTTTCTGCAAGTTCTCTGCCAACAACGTTTGCCCAGCTACCAGTTCATCGATCACCTTTCGCAGGTTAGGTACACTTTTCACTTCATCACAGGGAATGTCATCACCAGGGGGGTGTTCTGCAGCCGCCTCACGTACTGCCACTCTTCTTTGGGGGGTAACGTCCTCATCGACCCAGCGCTGGACCTCCTCACGCACCTGCTGGAAAGTCTTTGCGGGGTGGTCCCTTGCCCAACGCTTGATGTCCCTTCGCAGCTGGGGGTCTCTCAGGTTTTCCAGGAACTGGTCACGAAGAAGTTTCTCTTTCTCGGGCACACTGTTAGGGTCAAGACGCTCAACACGGGCCAGGAGCAGCATAAGGGCATGAGAGTACTCCTGAATACTCTCTCTCTTTCTGACAACGCTCGAAGAATCTCCTCAGAGCCTGGGTGGAGTTCAGCCCTTCTCCAAATGCACCTCGTAGGATTTCAAAGATGTCCTTTTTACTAGCTCGCTGATCTATAGGGCGAAGACGGACCTCTTCCCTGGCGGCGCCTTCCAGGTGATAGAGAACAAAGTCCACTGCTTCTGCATCGGGGTGCCCTGAGGTGGCTCGTTCAGCATCAACGATCCATTCCTCGATGGCATGGTCATCTCGGCTTCCGGCGAACTTCCGCAGCTTCCTTTCTCTCGGCACCTTCACTGTCACTGTGCTGGGGGTTGCAGCAGAGGCACTGGCGGCGGAACTGGTATCATGCTGGCCCTGTAGCTTCTCTTCCAATGCTTTCAACTTTTCCTGGAGTGCTTTTATTGCCTGCTCTGCCATCCTACTTTGTTACCTCGTTCCCGTTTTTAGTCTCTACTTAATTTGCTCAAATCCCACTTCTGACACCAAAATGTAAGACGGCCAAAACGGTCGACGCAAGAACAACAGATTTGAGCTAAGGTTTACGAGTTTATTGGGCAAATCAACACAACAAAAACGGGAACGAGTAACTAATAACAAGAAATACAAAATAAAGCCACAATAAGCTAAAGCTACAAATTATTTATAACTAAGCACAATAAAATGATATATTTACAGGCTAGAAAATAATAAACATTCTTGCTAACAGCTGATTATAAAAGATGTCTTAAAACAAAAGTGAAAGGCAAAGAAATCACTCTCAAAAATGTAAACAAACTAAGAGCTGATACATTCTGTGAATAATACATGAAGTGGAAACTAAACAAAGGCTGACCAAAAGGCTTGGCTTCGGATTACATATTAACTTATTGCATAACATTGCAATGTTGAATGAAAACTAGTAGTATGAAGCTAAAATCATGGAAATAGCGACTTCAAAAGGATAATTTGGAACGAAAATGAAACAGGAATAATTGTAACTATGATTTGGAAAAGAGGTAAGCGATCATACAGTAATTACTGGTGGAAACAGTAACAAAATGTAAAACAGACAAATTACATGCTGTGTGACACCAAAGGTCAACTAAATAAATAAAACTAAACAGCAAGGTAAAATGCATTTGCAGCTAAATTACAGGAGTAATTGCTATAACACCAATCAACCTTAGATGATGAAAGTTCTACTCAGAAAATATTAAGCTACAAAAGTAAACTTAGGCCTCAACAAAATAGGAAATACTAAAACATACCAAATGTTATTGATAGCTACACATCTGTGGGGAACTTGGAAATATCTTGAACACACGGGGTTGACACTCTTGGCAAACCAACTAACAACTGAACTAACTGAGCGAACGGTTGCCAATTTATAGTAGAATCCAGGAAAATGTAAAAATAACTAAAAACCTAATAAGGTTAGGGAGTGTATTTACTGCCTACAAACACAGGATTTACATAAAGGAACTGGGTGTTTTTCACACCTACATAACAGGAATTAGGTACAAGAAATGCATGGAAATAATGCAATTAGACAAGTAAAATCAGGGTGTGAAGGGAAATATAGAAATTTAGGTAAACCACCAACAATAATTCCTAGGATTACAAAAATAACTCACATTTCAGAAAATAAAATAACTAAAGACTTCAGTGACTAAAATGGAATAATAAACTTAAATCAACTTAAGTGACCTAGTCACA
>NW_027558389.1:0-11072 GCF_052425735.1 Oculina patagonica
ATTTTAATTAAGATTGTAAACAAAATCCTTTTAAACATAATTTTTGCATAAATGTAATGCTTCTGAATTTTTCTATCTACATTCAACATTATTGCAAACTTTATGATCAAAAATTATGTCTGAAATGGAAATCAATTTTTATATAACATTTAAAGATTATTAAGAAACACAAAACAGGTGAATGAGACATGCATAGAGTCATATCTTCATAACAGATGGCCATTTATATTCCCAGCTGTGCATAATGAATTTGTATTTAATTTTTTCCAGATTTTTTTTATTTCTTATATATCTTAAATTAAGCAGTACAAAACTAAATTTGACTTAAATTTATTTTAGAAAAAATATTTTGCAGTTAGCTGGGAAGACTTTGTTTTATGATAATTCAGCAGTTGTGCAACTACCTTTTCTACAAAATTATATTCAAGAAACTATATGAATACAGTAACTAATGCATATAAATGAAACTAATTAAGCACAGCTAAATATACTTAGACAATAAACTGCCGAAAGTTGCAAATTAAGGTTCCATTTCTATTTCTGAAGGAAAAAACTCAAAGTGCTCGTTTAATGGATCAATTTTCCACTTTTTGAATACCTTGTGAATGAATGGTTAGGACTTAAAAACACACATACTTCCATTTGTTAAATCCTTAACAAGAAGAAAGCAATTTAACATAGGAGAGAAAATTACATATTCAGCTTGTGTCGGGGGGGGGGGGTACTCCCTATAATAGCCTATATGGGGAGGCGCTGCCCGAAAGGGGTTCCTTTTTCAGGCTTCAGGTATATAAAAGCGTAGCGATTTCACAAGTTTAGGTACATGAAAGGGTATGGAAATCTGTCATTTAGGTGTTTAAAAGGGCCTTTAATTAAAATACTTCGAACAGACGCTATTTATGGCTGTATTATTTTAATTTATTAAGCACTATATGAAAATGGCAAGAGAACGTCCTGTTTTAAGTCTATGTCACGTCTTTAAGGTATATGAAAGTTTTTGAAAGGGGTTCCTTTTTTCACTAAAAGGTATACGAAAGGGGTACAATTTCCGTCAAAATGGTATACAAAAGGGTAAGGGGTTAGAGCTCGGGGCGGACCCTCCCCGTACATAACTTTTTTGAGTCCCCCCCCCCCTGGACTTGTGTAAGTCCAAGTTTTCCATTGAATTGAAAATAAGTAAAAAAAAGTGCATAAATTCCTTTGCGTTTTTGTGTTGCGGTTATTTTTTGCAAACATTTTAATTTTCAATTCCTGTGTTACCGGTAGTCTTAGAGCCTAGGACCACTTGAGTTACACAAAAATGCATTTCATATAATATGTGAAGAGCAGAATTTAAAAATTAGGCTAATGATCATGGCCTTTTATAGCCTAAATACATCATTTGAAATTTCATCTACATTAATTTGTGTGTTTAAAAAACTGTTTAGTCCTAATTTTAAGTCTTTTTTTGTTTTGACAAGTCCATCACTGTTATAACACTTCTTGATTTGACTGGGGATGAAGTAAAAACTAAGCTGGCTCATTAACAAGCCAGAAGCCGCGGAGTGTTTTGGAACATGGGGAGGCTAAGACTGTCCCAAAGATACTCAGCAGGTTCATATTTGGAGCAACTTTTTCTTTCGCTCTAGCAACTTTTTTGTTTTCTGAGCAGTTTCTAGACCAAAGATTTCTAATGATTCTCTGATTGTTGTTCCAAGGCCAATAATATTACGAATGTTTCCGTTCATTTTTTGAACTTTTCTGAAGATAAACAAAGTTTACCAAAGACTTCCAAGGAAGTTTCGAAGACATTTGAACTCAGTCACAAGATGAAATATCTTAACAAACCATTATTTTTGGCACCTCAAACTGAAGGGGGGGGGGGAGCTCCAAAAATTTTCTTTTGGGGGGGGCCCTGCCCCCCTGCTCCACCACGTATGCAAGCTCAGCCAGCTTTTCTGGCATGTGAACCTTCAAAATTACCCCAAGTCTTTGGGATAACATTTATAAGGTGAGAGGGGAACAGTGCACTGTTACCAATGAATGCTGATCGAATGACCGATGCCGTTTCGTTTTCACATTTCATCTCCTAAAGTCTTCATTGTGCTATAAAACAAACCACATGTTAATGAATGGTCCCTCATGGAACCATTTAACTTCGTTTCCCTTGAATTGCAGTGTTTCCATTCTGAGGAAACAAAAGTCACTGTGATGGTTTCCTTCGGGACCAGTCATTCCACCTTTAATGTGCACAATTTTGTTGAATGGTTGTTAAAATGTATTGTTCCAGAAAATATCTTTATCCCTCCCATGGTTTGAACTCTCCCACTCCTCTGAAAATTCCAGATGGGCTTTTTTGAAGCCCCCTGCCCCCTAAAAATTTCCAATGACCTTCCATAGGGTGGGTTATGTTTAATTCGCTGTAATCACAACGCCATGGGGTGCAAACTTTTCTTTGGGGAAATCCACATCTGGATTCTTGTACCCAAAAGCAGATTTTGCGATTTCTTAAATTAAATTAACTTACCAGTTAATACAAAAATGGATTAATCAAGGATTAGTGATCTGAAGAATCCGCACCCCAAGTGGATACATCAGAACAAATTTAAATCGGGATTTTAAGGATTTCCTTATCCACATGTTTCTTTGGGAAAGGATTTGAAAAAAAGTGCATTAGCCCAGCAGTCTTTGCTGTGAAAATGCAGGTACGCGATTTGTAAACACTATCAATATGGTAAGTTTTCAAGTGTTTATTTCGATTTACATACAAAATAATTAAATTTTATACCTTGATCAGTGTGAAGTGTCATTTAAAACTGGATGCAGGCTTTCTAAAACAGTCACTCTGTGCCTATGGAAGTTGTATTCTTCTGAAATAATCACGAGTGTAGTTTTCATTGATCATGCTTTGTATAATAATATGCATAATTTTAATATCATGATCATATTAGTGGGGATGGGGTAGGGAGAAAATTTTTATGCTGTTTGGATTTACTGTGTATTTTTAATAGGATTCAAGAGAAATTGCTGCAAATTGAGAGACTTAAAACAACTGATGAAATTAGAGATATTTTATTTCCAAAGGAAACATACTACCAACAAAAAAATATGGAGAATGCTTGGAATTTTCCTTTTACCATCATTTTCTGATGTACACTGTATAGTACACTGATCTATCCTTTCCATCCCCCCTTCCCCCACTCCCCTGTGGCCATCCAACCAGTCTTAAAAATACCAAACATATTTCCTGAGAAATTTCACCTTGGCATTAATAACCATGATTTACTTGAATGTATATTTTTTTAATTTCATCTAAAGTAATCTTCTTTGGTATAACATATGGTTACACTGTTAATCTCCTGCATCCAGCTTTACAGTAAAATAAAAAACAACACTGCTTAATACAAAAAATTCACTGACACCGCACAAAATAGAACCCTACAAGAAAAGTCTTTTGTTTCTAAGGTGCTAATTAAAACAGTTGCACTTTTGTACAACATACTTTGTTTTTGAACCGTAATGTGAATGACCAAAAATACTGAAAGTAGAACCTAAGCCTTTACATTCACCTGTCATGATTTAAAAACCAGAATATAGTTGACTGAATTTTTAATTAATGGATACATTTCTGTTAATTTGATTTTCAGTTTTGAGGATCAGTCAAGCTTATTAAAGAACGTACCTAATTGAACCAGAGGTACACCACAATAATTAGTGGCAAACACTTGCTTTATAATTGCGATTATTCTTTTTCACTGCTGTAAAAACCAAAACAAGCACCACTATTATGTCGCTTGTACTAGCCAATGTTATAGAGGCATTAATTTCAACTGAAATTAAAGGCAATGACTTTAAACTACATCACAGCTAAAAACTAGGATCATTTATCCCTGAACGTAATTTTCTACAGAGCTTAAAAAGAGATTCAGTTTCTATTGAAGGGAGAAAGGATTTGGTTTTTTGAATAAAATGGCATAATTAAAGTCCTGAATACAAATACATTAACAAAAATCTGCCTCAAGGGATTTTATTTTTCTGAAGTTAAAACAATTCAGAAAGGCTATGGTAAAGGCAATAAAATCGAAACTCGGTTTCTAGCAGTTATGAAAATCTTTTTGATATTCTGAATTTTTAGATCACAGCTTTACATGTATATTGAACGTAATGTAATAAATTACAATCAGACAGTCACATCTAACGGTTTGATGTTATATTCATGGAGAACGACTGAGAAGGCAGTTCGGAATTCAAAGAAGACGGAACACATTTGACTTCAAGCCAAAAAAACATGTGCGATCGATCGCCCACGCGAGGTGTCAAGTCTACAGACAATTTGACATGCAAATGGGCATTTCACTTCGATTTGACGAACTCTGACAAACTCGACAAACATGAATATCACGAAAATATCGCCACAAATAAACCACTCAAATATCTTGACTTTTGATCCGACTTTTGTACGAAACGGATGAATGATCCTGTACCATTTCATGTCTTTGATCGAATGTTTCGAAGTCATTTAGCGAAGGTTCGATTCGCAAACTTGTAGCTACAGACTGTGTCAATTAATGTCACGAAAGGGAAACATACATGGAGATGAACCAAAGATTGTATTGAAATCGGAACAAATTTGCTTTTCCAACTATTACAAGCCTTGCACGATTTTTAGCAAGTTGTAAAAGATAAAAACCCGTTCAGAACGGCAAACTGTATCGGCGACCTAACGTTCGATGCCTTTAATAAGGTATATATAAAGCACAAGAAAAAAAATTCGATCCTTCGCCGGCCTGTTTACATGAGTCAGGCTGTGAGCCGTAACATAACTTGACATGTACATACACAAACACACTGCCAAACAGTTCGCGAAGTTGGTAATCGAAGTTGCAGTGGCAATGAAATATCGTTTAGGCATTTGAGACTGTTATAAAATATAAGGCAATACATCAGACAAAAAGATTACCTGAATCATATATAACTGCGCTATCCTATACTCTTCCACACTCATCGGCAGAGGTATTCTGTATTCCTTGATCAACATTTTCCACACCAAAACAACAGCGTTTCAAAGAGGTGCTGATCTGATCGTGAACTACTTGAAGGCCCTGTATCAAACAAAGGCCGTACACTTTGGTCTCACATTAAAGCGAAAAGTACAAGAGTCGAACAGCTTGCAAGCTGTCCGCTGAAAATAAACACAACTTCACTCCACCGGCCGGAAGCCATCTTGAATGACGTCACACTGCGTCGTCGAAACAGATGGCTAGCCTCACTTTCAGGTTGTTAGTTCACTTCCAGACCCTCGAGGTAAGCAAGTTATCTCCACCGTAGCAAAAGATAAATATGAATGTTTACTAGCAAAAATAAAAATTCCTGGACAAATAAACTTACCTTTTCCTTAATTATTAGCACCAGATATCCTTGCAAAATAACGAGTTAGTAGAAGAACCTCTCTCTCTTTGATAGTGCCGCGTTTCAACACGCGATACATGAAAGACTCATTAAAATACCGAGGATCCGTGCTCTGGAACACGCTATCAACAAAACACAAGGATCTGGCTTATGTAACACGTCGAAAGGACCTCGTCCGCATGCTGAAAACTTCGGATGCTTTTATTGATTTCAATTTTAAAGTTTTATCTGTATCAACCACGAACTTTAAACAAAAAGATTTTACCTACTTTTAGCGCTAGTTTTTAAATTAATTCAAATGTAAATAGTTTTATAAGTTTAAATATTTTTAACTTTAAATAATTTTAAAATCAAATACAAATGTAAATAGCCTAATTAATTGTAAATATTTTTAATTTTAAATACTTTAATTTACACGACCCCACAAGCTGTAAGCTTTTATCCATATCGTGTTTTTAAATAAAGGCAACTACTACTCTCTTGCTTGAATAAACAGAAAACGGTTCGCGGCACCATTATGCGTCGCGAAACGCGAGTTGTGTTCACTCCTACAAGTTGTTTAAATCGTTTGGGGTGAAATGACTCTCCACTACTGGCTTTTATTTGTTACAAAAATCGCTTAAGACTGCTTGATATTTAATAGCCTTACTAACGCATATTTACATGATCCGGACAAAGCTCTTGCCTGAGTGAACAGAGTGAACGGTTCACGGCACTACTATGCGTCGCGAAACGAGTTGTATTCACTACGAAAAGTTGTTTAAGTCGTTTAGGGTGAACTGACTTCCCACCCCACCCCTCCACAAGTATCTATCTAAAAGTACAGAATTATTTTTGTTCCTGAATGAAATAAATGCATTGCTCTGAACTGTTTTGAAATTCTTCAGTCGGAACAAAAAACTGTTTGAATCGCGTTAAATACCCCTACCTTTCGGAGATATGCTTTTTCTTTTCTTTTAATTTTTTAAGAGCTTCAAGTTGCTGCATTTAAAATGTCCAAGTGGCTCTTATTAAATAATTTTCCTGCTTTTAATCGAAACGCGTCCTTCTAGGCGCCTTTCTATTCCCGACTAAAACGTTTTTCATTGTGACAAAACAAAGGGGAAAGTGTGCGCGCTTTTGATCAACCAATGAGATTCGGTTTGGATTGGCACGTCAATCAAGCGCGAGCAAAAACTTTGATTTAACCAGACGTTTTATAAAACTGATGTTTCCTTTTTACACGTTGCAATATAGATACATAATTCAACTTTATTTTTTGTTAAATTTACTAGACATTCTGACAGTAGATAACATCTATCGTCTCGAAGAATTGAAATTCGCACATCGCACAATGGCCTTCTCCCTAAAGTAATTCAGATGAATAAACTGTTTCAGGGTAATTATTTTGACCAAACTGAAAAGATTGTGAGAACTCTAACTGCCATGTTAAGCTGGTATCCCGGTCTCCTACAGTAAAAACAATTTTATGATCCTTCTACATGTACGTAAGTTAATTTCACGTTGTCGTCTATGCTGAATGGAAGTTTGATAACAATTTGAAAAAATCCTGTACTCTTAGTTCGACTACCGTAAAATTCCGGTTATAAGCCCCCCCCCCGCTTATAAGCCCCCCCGGTTATAGACCCATCATCCTGGAAACAAAAAAATATATCCGATTATAAGCCCCCCGGATATAAGCCCCCCTCTACCGGAAGACAGTACTGAACAGGGATAAATGCTGCTTTATTATGCGTTTTTAACTCAAAAACGTATTTCCATCAACACTCGCGTGGCGCGTTTCGAAACGTTTTTTTCATTCCGCTTATAAGCCCTCCCGGATATAAGCCACTCCGCTTATAAGCCCACCCAAAACCCCTTACGAAGTTGTATAAGCCCAGGGTTTATAACCGGAATTCTACGGTATTCGGCAAAGGAAGATACAGTGTTTGAAAAGGAAAACGTAAGTGAGATTTGTACCGTGCAAGAAGTATCTTAATTATAAAACCGACCTGGCTGTCCCTTTACAATAACACTGCCCCGACCTTGGTAAAAATGTCGTTCCTTTTTACACCGACACATAACCCAACTTCCTTCTTCCTCTCATAAGTTTTCCTCTCCCCCAGTGCGCAGCCTATTTAGTTACACTGGATCACTTAAAATACACTTACCTTTTTGAAATCGCCTTCAGTCCTTTTCCTTGCCACTTACATTAGCCAAGCCAAGCTAGTCTATTTTTATTTTTACGCGGTTCTTATTCTAAACTATTCCCGCTTTTCAAAAACGCGTTTAACCACGCCCCAGAAAAAAAAAAACGTGGGTGACAGAACAAAGAGGTAAGCGTGCGCGCCTTTTGTCGACCAATAAGATTTAGTGTGGACTGGCACCACGTCAATCAAGCGCGCGGAAACATTTTGAGATTCAATAGGACTTCTACTTCAGAACATCTCCATTATGGAAACACCTCCTTTAAGGGGACACAAACTTTTGTCCCTCAACGCTCAAGTAATTTTCGGTCTGACACCTCTATTAAAGGGACGAGAATACGTTTTTAGCGGGGCGAATGCTCTTTCAATTAAGGGACAGCTATAGAAAGACGATGATTGTAAAGCCTTAAAGTTCTTATCAGTGTGCGCTCTTATTTCACGCGCGCAATTATAGCAGTGTGTGGATGCGCAATCAAAACTAAGTTATCTTCACAGTGATATTTGAACCCAGGGGAAGGACCACTGCCGTTGCTTAGTTCCTTGGCCCCCAGGGGGGAGGGTGGGGGGGCGGGTGGGTAGAGACGGCGTTTATCACAAAAAAGTCTAAAGGTCTCAACACATGTGGGGACATGTCGCAGGGACACGTGGTAGCGACAATATCATGTGTTGTTCACACTGACTGCACTGAGGGAACGTGGAGCGGGGACATATAGCAGCAACAAAATCAAAATGTGTACACAAGCAAAACATTATAGCAGGGAAATGTTCCAGGGACGTGTCGCAGCGACACGTCCCTCGTGTGTGCTGATTATTTTTGGCACGCGCAACACGAACTTTGAAGCTGTTTTGTCCCTGTGACATGTTGCATGGAAGTTCAACTCGTTGAACTTAGCTTCGTGTTACATGTCGCAGGGACACAATGTTGCAGGGATTCGTGTTGCAAGTAGGCATAAATAGATTGTGCTCGGCAACCAACTTTTGAGCAACTTTTAGCGTTTTGAGCAACTTTTCGTAGTACCAGCAACCTAGGTCAACTTTTGCCTTCCTTGGCAACTTTTGAGCAACAAATTGACATAAAACCGATCCAAAAAAAAAAGCTCGTTTTATTTCGAAGGATTTTTATCTTTTTTATTTTTTATATTTATCTATTATTAAAGTTATGTTGAGTTTAAAGAGTATATTGATTATATAAACAAAGTATTTATATTTCTAATATAACAATGGCCTTTTGGCCTCTTTTAATGATTGTAAGAATATTATTTTAATGAAAATGTTTAAATGGCAACAGACAAACAAACACGTTTTGAGTATTTATCTAAAACAAAACGACTCTAGAAAGCTAGCAACTTTTTTAAATCTTCGTGGCAATTTTTTGATATTTGAGCAACTTTAGAGCAACTTTTGGGTATATTGTGAAGCAACTTTTCCTGAATTAACTAGCACAATCTATTCATGCCTAGTTGCAAGTGCCAAAAATTATCAGCACACACGAGGTGATGTGTCGCTGCGACACGTTCCCTCAGTGTACACAACACATGATTTTTTCGATGCTACATGCTTTTTGCGACATGTCTCTGTGTCTTCTCCCCACTTGTGCGCGTGCTGTGACCTTAACTGAAAATAGCATTGACACTTTTACTTCGTCGCCGCGTGATCTTCGCGTGACCTGAGAACGAGACGATCAGCTATGCAACCAAGCCTAAAAGCCAGCCAGCATTTCTCTTCCGGTTTTCAACATGGCTGGCGATGGCTTTTGCAAGACTCTCACTGCGGCCGTTTTCGAATATGACACAAGCAAAGTAGTTCACATACAAAGCAAGACTATCGGCATCATCAACAGACTCGTTCAGCTCACTATAATTTGCTACGTTATCATGTAAGTAACGAAAAATCTGTTGCTATACAGAAAGGCATGATCGTGCGCTCGTTTGCAGTAACTTGTTGAATGCATGCTCAATTTGTTTAAGAACTCTTTTTTTAACCTTTAATATTCCATTTATCTTTTTAAAATAGTGTGCATTGTGGAAATCCGATAAACCTGCACGATTTAGGTTTTTGTGGGGTTGCATTTAAAAACTGAACACAGAGCAGAATCATTTTATGCTAATTCGTCATCTGGATTCGTGATTGATTCAAATCGCTTGTTTGTTTACAAAGTCGAGTTCATAAATATTCATCGACTTCAAAACTAATTTAAGAATTGGAAAAGCGCTTTCTGTAAATCTAATCCAGGTGTAAGAAAGGAATTTAAAAACTCAGCTATTGCTATCAAGTTCTGAATTGAAAAATCACAAGATTTGATAGATTGCGAAATATTTGAAAACTCTGCACGATACTAATTAGAAAGTTCAAGAAACGACTTTTGTCATCGTAATTAATCAATCAATCAATCAATCAATCAATCAATCAATTTATTAATGTCATGCGCAGGATGAGGTTGCCCTCTATATCCAAGCCAGAAGTTCATGTAACTCAGAGACTCAAAGGACAGTGCAGAATGCAATATGGCCAATCAATCGACAGCATGATAATAATTTTCCAGGGTAATTTCGCTTGAGAATAAATCAAATGAGTTCACCTTTCAGTTCAGTATTGAAGCAGCAAACGTGATATTTGTGCTTTTCGTGCAAAGGCTTGTAACATGATACCTTTGTTTTTCTCTTAGACTGCTATGATGCGTTTAAGTCTAATTAACTTAACGCCACGGATTCTACAAGAATCATACCGCATTGTCCCCTTCAGCATTTAGGGCCTGTTTACATGGAAGGCGGGTGCCCCGGCTAACCGAGTTACCCGGCTAACCGAGCTACCCTGGGCGAGCCAACTTTTCATACGTTTCTTAAGAAAACGTACTGAAGCCTTACATGCTAGAAGGGTAACCCGCCTTGCCGGGGCACTCAGTCTACTTGCCCGGGGCACCCTTCTAGGCGGGACAGCTTTTTGCCATGTAAACGGTTATGACCGAGCTATCCCGGCTTGCCGGGATAGGTTTTCGCGCGTGTTTTTGAACTAAATTTGAAGTAAATGGCATAAAATGTATATATTCTGGACCCAAACAGTGCTATTTGATCAAAATTAGTTTTATCGGTCGGCTGGAAAATATTTCTTTGAGCAACAGCTAGTTAATTCGAAATTTTCGTTGGAATGATTATCCTAATTCACTACACAACAAATTTAATTTCAATTTGACAGCCAAATACTGTTGAATTTCGATTGAATTTCGCCAAAAATGAACGCAGTAAATTTCTTTGAACTTGCACATCAAATTAAAATAGGTTTGAAGAGTAAACGGCCTTGATTATTCAGTAAAAAGTCATATTTTTCTTCAATCATTTGGAGCTACAATGTTTTCCCACACCGTGTCACGCTTCAATGACGCTGTCTCATCTCGGGTAGAAGGGTTGTGAATTCTACATGTAAAGGCGGGCTAGGTTTTATCCCTTCTAGCCGGGTAACTCGGTTAGCCGGGGCACCCTCCCCCTCCATGTAAACAGGCCC
>NW_027558390.1:0-11054 GCF_052425735.1 Oculina patagonica
AATTGAAAGAAACGTTATATACTGTTTTTTTTAGGGTAGATTATTCAACATTGAACTAACTTATCTTCTTCAAAACTTGAAAAAAATGGCACTTATGATATTACGTACAACATAAACAGAGAATAGCTTGATACTAGCTATAACAAGTAACATAAGTTCATTTATTTCTGCTTGCGTCTTAAGGTATGGTGATATGAGGCAAGTTATGGGTTTTGAGATTGTTTCCATGTGGCAGAGTCTTGGTAAGTATTTATTTGTCATTACAAAAAAAACCCTCAGTGTATGAATAAAACAAATCGACTACCAAAAACTTGAAAAACTGAAAACACACGTATACTGTATTCTGAAACTACCGAGTAAGCTTTCTCCAGACAGGACATGTTAGAGCGGTTTTCACTTGAGTGTCGAAAGTTAATTGCGTTTGCTTTGGTTTTGCATTGCTAAGCTTGGTGATTGACTTAAAAATTTCGCGCCACTTTCTCAGCCAATCAGAACTAAAACCAAAACCAATTGTGACTCGCTCGCGCACAATTTCCCGCGCTTCGTGTCAGCTACATGTATTTGCTTCGAGTTTTGATTGGTTCACTGGATTGTCAGTGTCCTTTGTGATTGGCCAGAGTAATTACTTTGGTTTTGGTTTTACGACACTCAATTGAAAACTGCTCTATTCCCGTATTATATCAAAAGTATTTTGATCTGACATTATATCCGTGTAAAAACTTTTAACGATGTGTTTCTCTTACAACCGAGTGCGTTTTGGCAAAAGGCGAGGCTGATTTTCGTTTCTGTGTGTGTGTGTGTTTTATTCTATTCTTTGCCCTCAAGAAATAGTTCTTCACGAAGAGGCTTCAATACAACTTGTATAAGGACTGAATTATTAATTCAATTTAAAATATTTTCATGAAAGTCATTTGCGTATATTTAATACCAACCAACTGTGAAACAAACTGGCAGCCGCGTCTTTGTGGCGGAAACTAACGCGTGTAAATACTGAACACTGATTGGCCAAAACACTAACATTTAATTAAACTTGTTTTATTTGTTTTTTAACCAACAGGTTCGTATCAGAGACATTTCATGCTTACTCTGGTTTGTCCGTTCCTGGAAATGACTCTTGTGCCAGAAACAGGTGAGATATGCCTCTTATTTTTCTCCTTTACACTTGTTTTCAGGCTTATTGTTAGTTTGTGGTGAAAGCGAAGTAAACAGCACGAATGGGATGATGGGCTATCATTGATAACCTTCCCATCACTCCTCTAGTGCCTCCTTTCCTACTCTTTCATTTGTTGACTTGATGCTTAACTGGAAGCAACTGCAAAGTAGAGTGTTTTTAAAAGCAATTTATCTATCAGTTCAACAGAGGTCATATTTAAGGTGCGGATAAGTTCTGTAATTATTTCATTTCCAAGGTTCTTTAGGTCTTTTTTAAATTGTTTTAACTTTTTTACTTTGATCATGTAAGAGTATTTCATTTACTTTCCTTCCTAATTTTATTTCACGGCTCACAGCACACTAATAGTTTGTGTTTTGTTTTAAAGAATTGCGGAAAGCTACGCTACCAATTTTCTTTGACATGGTGGAATGTGAACTGAAGACGAAAGGCGAGGCAACCATGGTATGATTATGATGATTTGATTTTGGCTTTGCGCTTTCTGTAAAAACCAAATAGATTTTCTGTTTATCCATGGCAATCGCCACTTCCTTGATCATGGAAAACGTGGAAATTGAAATTGGAAGATTGTGTGATAATCAAGCAAAGTAAATGTCTTTCAGTTTCATAGGTTTTATTGTTTGTTTGACAATCCCAATTAAACATTTTTAAACAATAGCTTGTGAATTTTAACACAAACTAGACTGTCCACAGCCCTCTATTTTTTCGTGTTTTTTCGATCGATGAGCGCGCGGTGAGAACGGCGAAAGAAGACGCCAGCGCAAAACGGAAGAAGCAAGGGGGTGGGGGGCGGGGAGCGAAAAAATAGAGGGGCTGTAGACATCTTTGGAAATATTGAATTTCCCGTTTCTCCAGAAACGGAAAATTCCCATTGGTTGAAAGGCGGAAAAAGTGTCATCACCTTGACAACGGCCGATCATGATTGCTTGCAGGCAGCGTCTTGCGGTTGCTCGAGTTGTCATCACTATTGACATGCTGTGATTTGCGATGGATCGATTATTGGAACGCTCGTTGGAGAAATTTCAAAACGTTTCGTCGCTCAAAGACGAGCAGAAAGGTCAAAAAGAGGCTGTTCGCCACCTTCTTTGTTCGAAGGACGTAGTTGGAATTTTACCGACTGTGCTACGGCGAAACAAATGCAAGAAGATGGGAATGTTGTTGTTTCGCCGCTAAAAAGAATCACTTGGCCGGCATAACTATTATCTCGCCGAAAACGTGTGAGGCGAACGTGACATTTTGTTGAATCGCTGGTCACGATCAACTTGCCTTGTAGGAGATTCTACGCCATCTGTCGGTCGCGCTAGAGATTTCTTTATTAATTCAACATTGCTTGCTGCACTTCCAGCTTTAGATGCACAAGATAAACACACTGTACTGACGTCTGCCATCTTTCGCCGTAAAACACCTTTGCGTTTTGGCTCGACAAATAAATTTTCCGTAGAGATGTACGATGCCTTGCCGAAGTTCCCCAAGAGAATCGCGAACGATCACCCGCATATTCTGCAAAAATCGGAGGGACCGCTTGATTTCTTTTTGCAGGTTTTTGGGGGTTGAAGAAGTCGTCTCAGACGACATCCTCAACACCGAAAGCTGTTTTGTAAACTGACACTTGCAGTCAATTAAACAAGCACTTTACCGCTCAAATTTTATTGGTCCGATTTAATTAAAAGGTCAAGTGGCGGAGTTGTAAATTACAAGGCGATGACAAGGGGAGGAGTCTAATACTTCCACTTTTATTCAAAGATGTCTACAGCCTCTCTATTTTTCCTTCGCTCGCTTCGCTCGCTTCCCGCCCCCCTCCCCCCACGCGCTCGCGCTTCGCGCTCGCTTCCTTTGCTTTATTTGCGTTGAAAAATCGAGAGGCTGTGGACAGTCTAAACACAAACTCAGTTCGAAACATGATTTTATAAGAGAACATTAGGTAAAATTCCGCTTTTTGTGCTTCAAACAACTGCAAACAAAGACTCGATTTTAATGGAAATCAGCTTCGAAATTGAATGAAGTGTGATCGTTGGTATCACTTCCGTTGTGTTTTGTTAATTTTTTGTTATATTGATTTAGGTTGAAACCAAAATAGTGAACGAGCTTGACAGGCTAGTGAGTGTGGACAAGAAGGGAGACAGAGAATACAAGAAACTCTTTAAGCAAATGTAAGTGTGTTAATGAAGGGCTGGGTCTCATTTTAACCGATTCTAAGCTACTTTGACGCTTATTGACAGACTTCTCATCAACCTGGCATATCGTTGAGTTCGCAAGTACTCCCGCGACTTTCAATCGGTTTTATAAGAATCTCACACCCTTTTCGTCTTTTCAAAGGGTTTCTTGACTGAACAGTGCACTCCCTCTTGCCTTTTTAACCCGATGTAGAGTCCAGTATCTTAAAGAGTGACGCAACGTCAAAGTATTGAATATATTTAGTTTACTTGCCAATTTATTAGTTTGTTTATATTCCATGGTTGTTCCCACAGTCTAACGGAAAAGTTTCAGGGAGGATTTCTGTTTACCGAAGAAGGTTTAGCGTTTGTGAGCCGTGTTACCGACCTCCTAGAACTGCTACTGGAGTACAGGTATGTAGTTCAGTTAGTAGGAATTACGCACTATTGCACAGCGTTTTTCACAGTTATGCGCTCTAGAAAGTTCAGATGTCCGATGACCAGTGGTTGGCATTTCTACGCTGATGAAGAGGCAGAAGTCTCGAAATGTCCGAGAAATTTTGTATTTCAGCGCATTAACAATATTTTTGTTTAATTTTTGTCATATCATACATGCGCTACACAGTTTTTTCCTGATTTGTGTCGTTGGCGTTTTCAGCTATTGTCAATCATAATTGCCATGGCAACTAACTGCAAAGCAAAAAAAGACTTTCTAAAGTATGCAGAGTTTATCGAACCACACAACATTTGAAGTCTCAATAACTCAAACTTTCAGCTAACTCGAACCTTCTTCGATTCTCTTGAAGATTCGAGTTATCGGGATTCAACGGTAGTTGTTAATTTTGTTTTCACTTACTCAACCAACCAGAGGAAAACCCAGAGCCAATCACGACTAGGTCGCACGCGTGATCCCGCGCCTGGCGCCGGTTTCGAGTAATTGCTTCGCTTTCTCATTCGTTCATTTTGTTGTTTGTGTTTCTTGTGATAAGCCTATGTTGCAGACGAACGAAACGGGGTTAAGTTCGTCTGCAAAGCAGGCTACTTGTGATAGGCCATTGTGTTCTCTTTGGTTTTGGTTTTTATGGCACTTAAATGACAATCGCTCGAACTGTTACTTTTTCGTAATGCGTTACTTTTGTTTTTTCTGCAGGAGAGTATCTGGTGAAGACGAAAGAGAGCAGAAAATGAGCTGTCTTGTAAATTTGCTGGTAAGAAAACAATTGCAAGGCATTTTCTAATTGTGCCGTTTTCTGAAAACTAACATGACACCATAAAATTCCAAAAATAAGCCCCACAGCCCACCACCCCACCACGAATCCCAGACGCAAACGTCCTTTCGAAAATAAGCCCCACCCCACCCCCACCTTGCATCTCAGACGCAAAAGTCCGTTCAAAAATAAGCCCCACCCCACCCCAAATCTCGGACGCAGAAGTCCTTTCGAAAATATAAGCCAAATATAAGTCGGAATATAAGCCTATGAGCTTTTATAACGTTTCCTTTTGTTAGCCCGCTGTTGTTGAGTTTGTTCTGTATTGTACGTTGTTAAAGAATGCTCAGAGACTTGTTATGATTGTTTGGGATTCATATCGTTAGTTTAAGAGAGTTAAACGATGTGGTATTCTTGTATGTGGTATTTTGAAACGCAAATTTCCATCCTTGAAAAATAACCCCCTCCCTCCTGTACATAAGCCCTCCCTGAAAGGGAAGTTGAGCAAATATAAGCCCTAGCCGTCTTATCGGAATTTTACGGTACGTGATAACGTATAAACTATTATTGGATGAGGTTTTTCTGTGTTATCCGGAATAATTAAGGTCGATGTAAGTGTTGTCAGCCTCAGCCTAGTTATTCAGTAATCTACTAGCAGATTAGTGAATAATCTGTAGGTTGCGCTGGTTCCCAGAATTGACTGTAGGCTCTTAGCCAATGAGAATACAGATAGTGACTACAACGTATAAAAATCATTGTAGTCCAAAAGACAAAGGGATGATTCATTTGTTTTAACTTTGTCTGCTGTAATATAATTACTAGCCTTTTGATGTTGTTTCTTCTGTTGTCAAGTTAGTAGACATGCAGGTATAATTTTTACATTGTCGTGTTTTCCTTTTGCAGGAATTCTACAAGACGATCGGTCGTGAAGACATGTATATCAGGTACGTTAATATCTGAAATCATTGAGGGTAATGCTTTTTTGACCGTTTTCTTGGCTAATATTTCAACTTTTTTAGTGTAAATTTTCTCTTAAAAAGTAAAACATTCGTGCTTCAATCTCTTGACCACCACTTCTTCCGACCAATCAAAGGCAAAACCTAGACAGATAACCAACCATCTATTCTGAACGATTTGTTTCAGTTTTGGCCATGTTCACTGAAGCGGTTTATTTATAGTTTTGGTTTGTGACTGTGGCAATTTTACTTGTGTGCACTCCCATGGCAATCTATCAATAATTTGCGAAACCCACTAAACATCTATTAGTTAATCGCGCAATCTGATTGGCTACACAGGTGCTGTCTATTTGTTAATTAGACCGCGCTTGAGTAGCCAATCAGATTGCGAATTTGCCTAATAGTCCTTCACTGGGTTTTGCTTATCGCTAATATTCTTTCTTCAGTAGGCTAATTGTTAAATAGCAGCATCGTTGAATTTAAAATTTCTTTTATTTCTTTGCAGGTGTATCAATAGACTTTGTGACCTTCACATTGCTGTACGCAACTTCACAGAAGCTGGTTACACAGTCCTGAAACATGCTGAATTACTCAAGGTGATCACACTTCTGTAACTCTTAATTACCTAAATTAATCTATTTTCTCCACCCCTAATGGTCGATTTGAAGAGCTTATACTTCACAAAAATTGTTTATTCAATGTCTTCCCAGGCCCAAACTTCATCAGCTACCCTTTACCTGACAACAACCAAAGTCATGAACTGGAAATTGGAATATGATTCTGGCTATAACAGCGTTTAAGTAGAGAGAGACACGTATTTTTAACTTTCCTTTTTTTAACAGTGGCCAGAGACACTTCTTGAGGACTCACCAGAATCTTTGACAGATTTCCAGCTCAAGGAAAAGTTGTATTTGGATGCCATTGACTTTCTGGATCAAGGAAAGGTATAGGACTTAGGTATAAACGTGTAAGAGACACCAGAGGCCCTTTAATTGTAGTTTTTTTTCTTCTTTTTTGGAGATCAGTTAAACGTGGTAAAATAATGATCGGCCAACTTTTATTGTAGTTACGGTTGAAATACTAGATCACTGTCTGCTTGTTTTTTCAGACTTGGGAGAAAGCGATTGAGCTGTGTAAAGAACTGACAGAACAATACGAATTACTGCTGTATGACTATGTTAAACTTGGTGACATTCTGGTAAAAACCTCAAGTTATGTTTACTTATTAGAATAGTAACTTACTGAACGCGGTGGTGGTGGAGGCGCGGTGGCCTAATGGTTAGTGCGCTGTAATCCGGATTGAGTGGTCCGGGTTCGAGCCCTGCCCGGAGTCATTGTGTTGTGTCCTTGGGCAAGACACTCTACTTTCACAGAGCTTCTTTTCACCCAGGTGTATAAATGGGTAACGGCGAATGTATTGCTGAGGGGTAACCCTGCGATGGACTAGCATCCCATCCAGGGGGGAGTAGTTATACTTCTACCTTATTACATGAAATTTTCCCGACACTTTAATTTCGCGATTCTAAAAAAATCGCGAAATTAAAGTGACGCGAACAATAAATGTCGCGAACATAACATGACGCGAATATTAAGTGACTCGCATATGTCAGTGTTAATTTTGACGTTATTGTTCCTTCGTTTTATATAATTCAAAGGCATGTCAAAATATATTGCCAAGAAAATGTGAATTGTGTCTCACTTAAAAATGCGAAGTTTAAGTGATTCAAAATACAAAATTTTCGCAAAATCGCAAAATTAAAGTGTCGCGAAATATGTGCACCTCAAAATCGCGAAATTAACGTTCATGTAATAAGGTAGTTGCTTCATGCTACAGAAACCGGAATAAGCTCCAGCCTGATAGGACACTAGGCTCGAAAGCAGTCTTTACCTTTACCTTATCATTCACAAATTACAAGTTTATTTTACATTGGGAACATCCCTAGAGACCGGCGGTGTATAAACAACTTATTATGCAAAAACTGAACCAATTTTAACTCTGGCGAAGGTAACAGAGAGTTACCGAAAATTCAGTTTTTACGTTTTTACCACCGATTTTAAGATCAGATACAAACCAAAATTTTTTGCTGCTCACTGACAAATAAAGAGTTTCACGTAGGAATCTAAACACTATCCTTTTAGCCTTCAGAGGAAAGATAGATTTTATTAGGGCGATCAGTGTTTGACATAATAAAAATTTTTATTATGTCAAACACTGATCGCCCTAATAAAATCTATCTTTCCTCTGAAGGCTAAAAGGATAGTGTTTAGATTCCTACGTGAAACTCTTTATTTGTCAGTGAGCAGCACATTCAGATACGTAAGTGTGTAACTAATCTTTTTATATCGTGTTTCTCTCTGAATAGAAAAAGCAAGCCAAGTTTTTCGACAGCATCATGAAGCAGGTTCGACCCGAACCAGAGTACTTCAGAGTAGGATTCTACGGAAAAGGCTTTCCATCTTCAGTCAGGGTAAGTCCTCTAACGAAAAATTTACTTACAGAAGGGGAATACGTTTTTGATTTTGCGTCAGGTGTGAAGTTGCATTCGAGGTGTGTCGGTTTTGCGCGCACACTGTTGGCACTCGACAGGCTTTTGACATCATTCTGATAGGTTCTGTTTAATCTAACCAATCACAATCCGAGAAAAGCAAGACGCGGGGTTCACTTGTTAATATACACCGGCGGGAAACTTTGTCATTTCTCAATGTCAACTCCACCCCCAAAGCGTTTTAGGTTTTATTTAGTCAATGCAAACGGAACCCATTAAAATGTTTACAAGTCAAAACGTTGTCAACAACTGGCAACCATAACTTGCGCACCACTGAAAACTCAACATAGATATCGGCCTATAGTCATGACACGATTTCACTGCTCTGTAGAATCGTAGGGGTGATATTCTACATCTGTATGCATTCTAAATAGCATTTCGTCTTTGAACGGGTTAAATTTTGCCTGTCAGTGAAGGGTAGAGAAAGCATGCTTTGTTGTTTTTGTTGTAACAGTGCATTTTCTTTTCTCTCCTTTGCCTTAAAGAACAAAGCGTTTGTGTATCGAGGTGATGAGTACGAGAAAATCGGCTCGTTCAACCAGAGAATAAGGGCACAGTTCCCGGATGCTCAAGTAAGAATTGATTTAATCAATAATAAATCACACCCGCTTTCAGTGTTATGTACATACCGTATTTACTCGAGTAATCACCGCCCCCGACTTGTTATCAAAGACAATGACGTTATCTACTGAACAAGTTTACTGGGAAGATCTATTACAGTTGTCTTGTGATTTTAAATTGCATGAATGTTTCGAAATAATTGTAGTTATTGTAGTACGGTCTGAAAAGCCACATTAAAATAAAATGAACGTTAAGATGTGTGCTTGTCACTCTGCTGTTAACATTTTGTTCATAAACGTTAGAAACCCGCTGAAATGTCAGAGTTGTTCTTTTCCAGATAATGGACAAGAACACGCCTCCAGAGGATGATATTCTGGAATCTGACAAACAATGTATCCTTTGCTTAACTATAAGACAAAAACAATCAAAGGAAACAAGGCAAACAGACAGACATGCATACATAAAGAGAGAGAAACATACAGACAAAGAGCGATTTTCACTTTGATTTTCAGTGTCGAAAGTAACTTGTGTTTGCTTTGGTTTTGTATAACTACGCTTAAAGTGATTGGTTTAAAAAACTCGCGCCACTTTCCCAACCAATCAGAAGTAACCAAGACAAATCCTGACTCGTTCATGTACGTTTTCCTGCGCTTCACTCCGGCTACATTTATTTGCTTCAAGTTTGGGTTATTTCAATGGATTGTCTGTGTCCTTTGTGATTGACCAGAGTGATTTCTTTGGTTTTGGTTTTACGATACTGTTTTAAAAATCGCTCTATCGTAAGGTGTCGTTACTTCTGTGTTCCAGTTTAACTGTATTTCAACAGAAGTATCAATCGCTTATCAAGATTGGTACCTTGAATGAACGAGTACGGATGGGCGAGCTTTTGTTGAGTTAAGAAAACTTTTAGTATTCAGTTGTGTTGATCTTGACCGATTTCAGATCTACAGTGTTGTCGAGTGATTCCCATCTCTGAACACGAGGAACGTTTTTCTGGCAGAGCAGTTGATGATAAAATTGCGGGGTAAGTGCTACTTACTGTTCATTGACAGAAATAGAGCGGTTTTCACTTGAGTGTCGAAAGTTAATTGCGTTTGCTTTGGTTTTGCATTGCTACGCTTAGTGATTGGCTAAAAAATCTCGCGCCACTTTCTCAGCCAATCAGAACTAAAACCAAAACCAATCGTGACTCGCTCGCGCACGTTTTCCCGCGCTTCGTGCCGGCTACATGTATTTGCTTGGAGTTTTGATTGGTTCACTGGTTTGTCAGTGTCCTTTGTGATTGGCCGGAGTAATTACTTTGGTATTGGTTTTACGAAACTCAATTGAAACCTGCTCTATATATCAATCTCCTTGCTGAGAACATACTGTATGTGTGTGATGCTTCTACTTACAAATGAAATAACTTTAAAACAGAAAATTGACTTAAACATTTTTTTACAGTTACTACCGTGTGAATGACGTCAGACGCTTCACCAACTCACGGCCTTTGCGCCCGGGAAGTGAGGATTTTGCGGTAAGGAACGGTTGCATGCCACTTATATTGTAAATCTCAAGTTCGTTGATCGAACGTTCTGTTTTTCCAGTAACTGCTGTGCTTATTAGATCTTACTATAAGTTGTCTCTGCTTGGAACAACTTTGCTCCAACTTGATCAGCGTTGCTCTAGATTGGTGAAGACTGTACGTTTTAAGCTTCAACAAAGAAAATTAACACTGAACAACTGCAAACCGAGGCAATAGGTGGGAGGCGTACGCTCTCACCAGTGCGCCAGCCCTGCATCCCATTTATGTAATAGCTTTCAAAGTCCTCTGGGAAATTCTACGAACTATGTGTTACTGATTTGTACTTGATTTTCGTCTTTTAGAACTTGTGGTTGGAGAGGACAACCTACACAATCGCCACGCCTCTGCCTGGAATCCTCAGATGGTTTCAAATTACCTCTTCTGAGAGTGTAAGTGTTGTGATAACGGTAGTGAAATTTCGTAGCACTAGTCGATAACAGATGTTGTCTTTATAGATAACTTGATGTGCTATGAATGAGTGTCAGACTACACGCTTTCCATTTGTAAGAACAACCGGACAGAAGTTTCCTCAAATGGAACAGTACAATGTTTCGACTGCCAACACAGTATTCTGGCGCTTTTTTTTTATTTCTGCAACCCTAAACAAGACCAAGGCGGCTAAAAATATTGGTGTTTTGTCCTGAACACCTTAAGTGAGACGACAAACATCTCCGTTCCTTTCATAAGGGAGTCCCCTCTGTCCTAAAATTCACTTGTTACCTTAGTAAGACGACTTGAGCTCACTTAACAGATGTCTGTGCTACAGTGAGTGACAATTTTCTTGCTTGTTTTTCAGGTTGAAATCAGTCCCCTTCTAAACGCAGTGGAGACCGTAGAGTCTAAGAACAAGGAACTGGATAGGATCATCACTAATCTGTCCTCAGACAGGAGTCAG
>NW_027558391.1:0-7500 GCF_052425735.1 Oculina patagonica
GAACGAGTTTGCCAGAGGACCAGGCAGGGGTGATACATGCCATCTCTCCGATTTGGATGAAACTTTGCCAGATTGAAGGGCTCACCCAATAACTCTGAAAGACAAAGTGGGTCGGCTTTGCGATTTTTTCCTTGGGAGTTAGACCACCCCCCTGGTTTTTGACCCCAAATCCCCAAAATTCCACTAAAATAAGCAACAAATGTAGACACCGCTCCTGGCTACAGAATATAATGAAATTTATTGTTATTCCACACACATAAAGACTAGCCCATTGTTAGTTCACACTGCAAGTTTCATGTCATTTGGACTGACAGGTGCCAATCAAGAATTGCCAACTTCTACCCATGTCACGCAACATTTATCAGTTATGCAAATTAGCTCAAATTCTGATCCAAATATCGTCAAAGTCCAACTTCCTTTTTCCAAACAGTTTTTACCATGTTACAGGCTTAGCTTTGTTCTATTAAAATCACAAATAAAATTTTTGGCATCTGTTAAATTTTGGCGACAACAGCTGTTACAATAATGTGACCAGAGACTGGTTCTAACAAAGAGCCAAGGACCAAATTCAAGAAAATAAAGCACTATAGATCAGTTCAATGAACACAATATCTAGGTAATTGCGATTAACAGTGTCTGTAAACACAATTTATAGCCGTTAACTCTAGCGGAAGGCGATATTCAGTGCAATATTCCTTTCAGTTATAATAAATATCCCCTAAATTCTGTTCTTATTTATTGAGTGTAAGGAACGGTCATGATGTTTTTTTAGTTACAAGGCATCGAGGTGCAAGATATGAGTTTCAGTACATTACGTGGTTTGAAAGCTCTTGAATATCCATAAAAAGATAACAATCTTCACACTTGACCTTGTTACTGACCTTCGATTACTTAATATCGTCAACACCTTTTCACACTGCATATGAACACTTCAATCTGTGCCCGCCGTAAGCAGCCCTGAAATCCACCTGAAATTGTTATTTGTCTTGACCGATTTAGTCTCAGGCTCACTCTTTTGTTTATCTGTTGACTGACGGTCCGAGGAAACTTTGGATTATTCTTTGTTTCATTTGATATTCCTTATGTAAACATAGTTTCGAAAAGCGAACTGAATGTGTGGGAAATCGCGCCCAAGACCATGGTCAGCGGTAGAGAAAAAAAGTGAATGATTATTTCACTTAATATTCAGACCCTACGAGTGTCTTGCAATTCCGTGTCCAGCAATAAGGGACTGAAAACGTCACCTCGCTGCGAGCGCTGCAATTTTCCCGACGAAACTTTAGCTCATCTTTTGTATGAATGCCCCATTACGCAAAATTTTTGGCGTGAAATTGTTATTTGGTGGAACGAGAAACGATCGGAGAATTGTTCTTTAAACGTGACAGATATTCTGTACGGCTATAAACCAGACTGTACTAAGTTTTACGCCTTAAACCATGTTCTAATCATCGGAAAATATCACATCTTCCAAGCTTGGTTGGATAACAGCCCCCCAAGCTTTAAAATTTTTTTTTATCTCGTTCTCAAAGACAAAATCCTTTGTGAAAGCAGAATTGCTTTTAAAAACAACACCTTGTCGAAATTTTTAGATCCAAATGGGCAACATTAAGCGCTCTTCCGCCTCAAAATGTTTCCACTTAGAATGTGCCACCCGCCTTTTTTTGTACTTTCTTCCTTTTTTCCCCTTGTTTCCACTAAAAATTGTATTTAGAACATTATGTTGTAAACCAACTTTGTATGTGGTGAAATTGAGTAAATTTTTCTTTGTATTATCAATATTGTATTTTTTTTCGTCTTCTTTTTTTAATAATTAATATTGTAAAGTCTACTAAATTCTCTTCAATAAAAAAAAAAATAAAAAAATAAGAAAATCGCTTTAAAAAACACATTGTTGATTGTTACTAGAATTGCGTGATACTTACATGATCAAGTCGCGTGACTTTGCCCAACACGGGTTTTATTTAAAAAACCTTACTTACAGAGTTGGTGATCTGTGCATCTCAAAGTTGAACGTGGCTTTTCTTTCTTGTTTGTTTTTGAATAATTCTCAGAACAAATGTGACATATCCGTTCGTTATCCGTGGGTGAAGGAATTTTTTCCCTTGACCTCTTGTCAAAAAGATATAAGAACGCATCTGAGAGCAGTAAAAGTCTCAAAGACTGGTATCCCTCAGAGAAGGATTTGATTCACGCTCGCGCTGGACATTTCAATGAAGATTGCGCTAATATGACGATCTGTCAGAGGCACTGAGCTGAGCTGGGTGTGTTTTGGAGACCAAGCAGGAAATATGTGCATCCCCTTCATGGAAATTGCAAGGGCAAGCCGGATAGAGGAGCAAATCTAGAAATGAGCAGACAGATTATGGAAAATTGGAGAGTGCTTATTCCAGTTGAAGCAGGTGAAGTAGGAAGATATTGTCTACGCTCGTTCTGTGCTGCTGTTTAAACAATGAGATAACCTTTTTATCGCGGTCTTTGCTTAAGCTATTGTAACACAGAATAATGCAAAAAGGTGCAAATTATGGCCAGTGACTAATCTAATTCTTAGTTTTCTTGTATGTTTATATGTGTCTGTACAGAAACAAGGTCAAACATCAGACTAGTCTAGCGGTTCAGTCAAGCCACTTTTGAGAGTCGGTCTGCGGGTAGAGATAGTAACAAGGCTCGAGTTCGAAGTCAGCTGAAAGACACTGAATGCTTAATTAGTTGTAAATTCCAGCTGTTTACTGCCTGTAGCATGGTTACGTTTCGAGGCGCAGGCTAAAGATGCCAGAATGAAGTCTACATGGAGTTTAGAAAAAAGTCGCAGATTCCACATAGGGTAAGTTGCCGTTTCGCTAGCTTCGCTTGCAGTTTGCTCTCTTAAATGGTCGGTGACCCCTACTTTTTTTAACGGATCACTTTTGTTAATTAATATCTACGTTTTGCGAGAAAATGAAAAAACCTATCGAGTGGAAGTTCGATTTTTTTGTCACACTGACGGTTTGAATTCCACTTTTTGAGCTTTCCGTTTTGCCGTGCGACAGTTTCAAACTTGTTTTTTTCAGGGTTAATTTTTACAAATAAGATGGCAAAACTAGGAATTATTTATGCAACAGACGTACTTTTACAAAACGTGATTAAGATCGGTAGCATCTGTTTACGCATTTCGATATTTTTAACAATAAGCCCTGTAAACCATGCTGAATTACCGTGCGCCAATTTTTCAAAATCAGGGTGGTTTTCCACACGCTTTTTCTCTGAAACGAGGTGTCCCCAACCTTTTTTTTTTTTTTTGCATTTCTGACACAAGTAACTCATCATGATTTGACTGCAGGAAAAAACTAAAAGAAATCTATCGAGTCAGGAGCCATAATCGATTATGGCTCCTGATCGAGTAGAAAATTTTCGATTATGGCTCCTGATCGAGTAGAAAATTTTGGCGTGAACGTCCTTAAGGACGTTCACGCTAATTGCTGATGCGCTTCCTTACTGCGCATGTAATTCATGTCGCAACAGCACGCCACGTCATGCATGAGCATGCGCGCTGAGAAAACTTTCCAAGCACATAGGGTAGCCGTTGTGTTAACTTCGCTTGCAGCTAGTTTCCTCGCTTAAACAGTCGGTAACCCCCATTTTTTTCGGGATGTATAACCTTTTGGGATAAATCTCTATCGATTGACAAAAAAGGGCCAAATTTAAATGTAAGAAGTTTATTATTTTTTCATTTTCTCTTCCCGCGCGCAGTCACAGTCACATTTTGCTGTTTTGAACGTTTGCAAATCCAGTTGTTTAAGACAAGGTTTACTCAAAAGGACTTTAATAGTGAAATAATTATATTTGTTCAATAGACCCACTTAAATAAATTCGGACAAAATAATTTGGATTGCATCATTCATGTAAAATATTTTGTTGCCAGAAGCCACAGAGGTCATATCAAGTGACGAAGTCAAATTTACCCAAATAAGCGCCTTTCTTTCAGATATCGCATCTCATAAACAAATGCAGTGACCCCAAATTTTTTTTACATTTCTGACATCAGTAACTTGTGAACTAGCAGTGGTGAAAGTTTAAAAAAAGTTGCAATGTTGGAAGATTTTTGCGCGAACATTCTTCAGGTAACTTGTTAGTCAACCCGTGGATGGAATGACAACTTAGAGACTCTATATATCAAAGATGTGTCAAGACAACTTTGAGTGAATTACATCTATAAAGTAACTAATAAAAATACCTTTCTACCATCCCCACCCCCAACCCCTGTAAGAGGCTTCCCGGAATGAGCTTAAAAAGAAGCCTCAAATCCTCTTCCATTATTTCCAGGTATTTTCACTCAAACTTTGAGCCTGCTTGCAATCTAATTTTTTAAACGAAAATTCAAAGAAAAAAAATCAGGGCCCCACCATATGTCTTCTAAGCTGGCATAGCTTGCTCCAAAGCTGCATTTATAGGCTAATCCATGGTCGTACGTTGACTAAAATGAAGTGCCATAAGTCTTGCGAAAGGTAAAAGCAAATTGTATATTTCATCGCAGATAGGTGATTGGGCACAGTCCATTTTCCTGCAGTTGCAGTTACCGCTGATGATGCTTCCGGGCTCATGCTTCGTCACGCACTCACGAACAACCTCACGAACAATTTACCATGTTTGCCTCTATGCACGAGGAGCCGAAACCATTAATTTAAAGTTTGTTTTAACCCACAGTGGAATTATAAAAACGAAAGCTCGAGACTAAATCGGTAAAGACAACTAACAATTTCAGGTCGATTTCAGGCTGCTTACGGCGGGCACAGATTGAATCTTCATATGCAACGAGAAAAGGCAGTGTCGACGATAACTAATTGAAGGTCAGTAACAAGGTCAAGTGCCGGCCCTATCCCCCACCAGGGGGCAAGGAACTAAGAGAAACAAGGTCAAGTGTGAAGATTGTTATCTTTTTATGGATATTCAAGAGCTTTCAAACCGCGTAATGTACTGAAACTCATATCTTGCACCTCGATGCCTTGGAACTAAAAAAAACATCATGACCGTTCCTTACACTCAATAAATAAGAACAGAATTTAGGGGATATTTATTATAACTGAAAGGAATATTGCACTGAATATCGCCTTCCGCTAGAGTTAACGGCTATAAATTGTGTTTACAGACACTGTTAATCGCAATTACCTAGATATTGTGTTCATTGAACTGATCTATAGTGCTTTATTTTCTTGAATTTGGTCCTTGGCTCTTTGTTAGAACGAGTCTCTGGTCACATTATTGTAACAGCTGTTGTCGCCAAAATTTAACAGATGCCAAAAATTTTATTTGTGATTTTAATAGAACAAAGCTAAGCCTGTAACATGGTAAAAACTGTTTGTCAAAAGGAAGTTGGACTTTGACGATATTTGGATCAGAATTTGAGCTAATTTGCATGACTGATAAATGTTGCGTGACATGGGTAGAAGTTGGCAATTCTTGATTGGCACCTGTCAGTCCAAATGACATGAAACTTGCAGTGTGAACTAACAATGGGCTAGTCTTTATGTGTGTGGAATAACAATAAATTTCATTATATTCTGTAGCCAGGAGCGGTGTCTACATTTGTTGCTTATTTTAGTGAAATTTTGGGGATTTGGGGTCAAAACCAGGGGGGGTGGTCTAACCCCCAAGGGAAAAATCGCAAAGCCGACCCACTTTGTCTTTCAGAGTTATTGGGTGAGCCCTTCAATCTGGCAAAGTTTCATCCAAATCGGAGAGATGGCATGTATCACCCCTGCCTGGTCCTCTGGCAAACTCGTTCTTAAGTTTTAAAAGTCTCTCATGGGAAATTTTCTTTTGTTTTCCTAGCGTGGGTTGCTTATTCTGGTCAGGTTAATTACTTTTGCGATGAACCAGCATTGTTCTATGGGCCGTGCTAAGTTAATGAGCTAGGTGGTGTCTTCTGTTTTTCAGTTTGGTTATGCTTTTAGTTCAGAAGACTTTTGTTCTAAATTTTTTAAGTTCAACTAAGTGAACTCGGGTTTCCGAATTATCTTGTCCATGTTAGCAACAAGAGCTGTAGAGTCGCCTAGTTCGATTCTGTTTGATGGCCAGTACTTATTGCGTAAGTACGGCGAAGTATTTACGCACAACGTCTGACCAGCTATTGTTTAGGCCGCGAAATTTGTTTTGAAAAAGACTGAAAAGAACGGCACGTCCTGGTCACACTAGTACCGGATTGATGTCGGAGAAACCACAGTTTGTGTTCACTCTCTGTTTATACTCATTCGATTTTGTGTTGTGTTTACTTTTGAGTAATAACTAAGACATGACGTTTCTAAAAAAAACTTTGAAACGTCACGCTTTCGATGCATCAAAGAGCGCCGCCGCTTTGTTCGGCTGCAAGCTCCAAATTTTAGCACCCTCCTTCCAAAAAGCGCCCCCTTTGAATGTGCTTTTGTTAATTACCGCTGCAATCCTAATAAGCGCCCCTTTACGTAAGCGCCCACTATTTCAATAATTGCTTCAATTTCAGTGCCATCAGAATACAGCGAGATCATCCCTGGTTCATCTTCCTTTAAAACCACTCACATCAAGGAATTGTGCTAAAGGAAGATGAGCCAGCACATGATCTTTCTTTCGGTTTACACATGCCGGATGTTGATATACATGTATAACAAACAGAAAGAAAGAAATAGGCACCCCGCTCCTAATAAGCTCCCTCCCTTGAGCTCCCATAGAATAAGCGCCCCTGGCACATGATCGAAACATTACAGCCATTGTCAGATGACCGTGAGCCGGAGAGGTCTGTTTGTAAGTACGAGGATGATTACAGAGAGGAATCATTTCTCAGACTGCAGGAAGTCCCGTTACCATGTAACCATAACTATCAAAATTGGAGGTAACACGAAAGGTTCCCACTGAACTAAGCTAGAATTACAAGAATTATTCAACCACAAAAATAAAATAGAAATCAAACTTCGGTTTTAAGTGACACTGTCACAGGGGTTTTAATGCTTTCGGTACAAAGTACTAAAATTGGTGAATAGGTCTTCTCGTACATAAAATGCACCTTGTACATCAAGATGGAGATATAAAGTAAATTGTTGTTGAAGGAAGAAGGGGGCTATAATAATTTTGTTTTTCCAGTCCACATGAACAAATCTTGAAAAAATCAGCCTGATTTTTGTCTGGTCCCTTTAATGGAGCTTACTTTCACAAGTACGACGCAGGTAAACGCAAAGAAGGCGTAAATTTGTACACAAGGAATAAAAAAAACCCGTCCATTTCCTTGCATTTGCATCAGTGCCTACCTGTGCGTTGACTTGACGCTTGCATCGTTAACACGTATATAAGCTTATCAGTTCTTATGCTGATCTTATGCTTAGGTTAGCTTTCGGCCACACCTGTGAACCAGCCATGCTTGTGCTGGAAGCTAACAATACTGGCATTAACTGCCATTATATATAATGAAATTATGGGCTTGTTTGTCAGTCGTCTATAAACATTATATTTATAAAACTTTTTATTGTGAGCATTCAATCTTATATAGGCTTTATATCG
>NW_027558392.1:0-11052 GCF_052425735.1 Oculina patagonica
AAGCCTCGAGGCCATGTAGCCTATACTAAATTAAACTTACTGGAGCTTATCCCAGCCAAGTTACGAAAATTATTATGTTCTTGTGTAAGACACTTTACTCTCATAGTGCAGGCCTCTCTTCACTCAGGTGTATAAATGGGTACTGGCAATGCAGGGTAACCTTGTAATGGACTAGCATCCCATCCAGGGGGGAGTAGAAATACTCCTAGTTGCTTCATGCTATGGAAACTGGGAAACTCGCATGTAGATTTTATCTATCAGCATTACAATCAACCCTCTTTAAAAAAAGACACAAATGAACAGAAATTTCAAAATGCCATTTTAACCAACCAAACACAAAAACTATCCATTATTAAGAAAAATTAAGAAAAAATTTTGCCTTCCGAGCAAATTACAGCAAAAAATACGAGATTCCTGATTTGTTTTCATACCAGTGTGCATTGTATCTATGTCTCACATGATATGCAAAATGACAGCAAACAAACTTTTTTTGAGCTTTAGCTATTTTATTTAAAGAACTGCACGTCTCTAAACAACAACCAACAATATATCACTCAACTGAAAAACGGCCGAACAGAATGAAATAACTGCTTTAAATGCCACTAAACACATTTATTTAAATTCTAAGGTGCGGTCTGCGGAATCAGTCTGCGGTAGTCTTCAAAAACACCAATTATGACGTCACAAGTTTTTATTTCCGACAATTTTTCCGAGCACTCTACAATTCTGAGGGCCTGAAAAAAGCATTTTTCAACTTGCAATATCTCTGCAATGCATTAATGTCCGATTACTTTGAAACTTTGGGATATGTTTATTTGGCTCTTAATAAACGCATATATGCGTTTATTAAGAGCCAAATAAACATATATACAAAAAATAAAAAAATATATGCAAAAAATAAAAAATAATAAAAATTTCTTTTCATTTGACCTTTAAGGACTGGCTTCAGCTGT
This sequence comes from Oculina patagonica, assembly GCF_052425735.1. Lineage (NCBI taxonomy): Eukaryota > Metazoa > Cnidaria > Anthozoa > Scleractinia > Oculinidae > Oculina > Oculina patagonica. The sequence goes on from NW_027558392.1 coordinate 954, forward strand.
CCGCTTTAAAGGGAGTTTAGTTGCAGTAAAATGACTGAAGAACGGCAAGAATGGGACCTGCAATACCAGATGTCCAATATCTTAAAAAGGTGTTGGTCTTAATATAGATGTCTGTTAAGAGAGAATTGACTGTATAATAATATTATTGTTATCATTACATTTATTATTATTTTTTATTACTATTAATTATTATTATTATTATTATTATTATTATTATTATTTACTAACCAGAAGAGATAGTCTTTCCTGTTATCTTGTCAGCCCAGCCAGCATAATATCTGAAGCATTTTGCTGATGCAAGAATATTACCAACAGATTCTTTAAAAATTTTCCCATTGTCCAATGTCTCCACGGACTAGCAATTGGGATTGAAAAAGGAATTCATGAACTAATTAGAAATATTTCTAATCAATAAATATATAATATATAAAACTATAATAACCAAGGAAAAAGGACATTATCATGCACATACATAGAAAAATGAAATTCATGCAGATTTCGATTTTTCATGGTCATCAATTAAGCTACAAAAAAAATTTAAATTCAACTACTTTTGTCACTCAATAAAGGTGCGTTTTATTGTAGCATAACATATGCAACATGACTTGAGAAACGCGTTTTAGGTCACCCTAATATGTTGGGTCAGTTGTTGCCTTGTTTACTGACCTAGACATCGCTGCTTTTCAAATTTTAATTAGAGAATTATAATTCAGCAATATCAATATGATTTCTCTCTTTCGGTTACACATTCATTTGTATATTAAGTCATTTCTACTAATTATTAACCCGGTGTATCTATTAATGTAATTGTTCAGATTGTTGAGTTATAAATTATGCATTTTAAGTGTGAATGTAGTCTTTGCCTCCTTTGCACCTTGTCTCATTGCCTGTTGTGTCTCACAATTTGATGTGTTGGCCAGTGACGTCATGAGAAAGGAGTAAATCAAACAAATAATGACCCTTCCAAAGCAACAATCTCTGGAAATGGTAGGTAATCAAACAATGCAGTCAACTCACTCATCTTCAGGCCAAACCAAGGCCAGCAGGGGCAAGGAAAATTATTTTTGAAAGTGGGGCCCCTGGGCAATCATCCAAAATTCAGATGATTGCCCCCCCCCCCCCACTAACCTGAATGTCTGGAGCTGTTACTGGTGTGAAATAAAAACTTGTATGTTATCTGTATGACTAACAACTTGTATATATGGTCAGACTTCTATTAGAAGTAGGCTAGCAAAGTAATGATCTTGCTTCTGATCTATTCCTGTAAATACTTAGAAATGAAATGTCTCCCAGTACTTCGTTCCTGCACACCATAGACTGAAACAGGTTAGGGGCTGATCTAAGGGGGGGGGGGTGCAGGGGGGTGCACCCCCTTCCCCCCCCTGAGATGAACTGTGGCTTAATTTTCTAATAAAACTGGTATTTTGAAAAAAATGTTAGTTATGCCATTCCTTAGTGGAACACCCCCTCCTAAGAAAAATCTTGGATCCACCCCTGTGATATTTATTATAATATAAACTCACTCACAGCCAGATAGTCCAAATCTCGTTCAATAAGATCAGCTACTTTGTACAGCAGTTTGCCTCTCAGAGAAGCATCCATGGTCCTCCAAGGACTCCCCAGTTTAAAAGCTTCACTAGCCGCCTTGACAGCTTTGTCTACATCAGCCTAAAACAGGAGAAGTGAAAGTGATTTTAGCTTAATAGATAAGCTCTAGCTCTGTATTCCAGTAGCCAAATATTAGATCAGTTGGTTGGGTTCTTTTCAAGTGGAAGGTCTGCAGGTTTATAAATCCTGGCTGGACACTCAAACAAAGAACAAGAGTGCTGTGATGGTTCTAGGCCAGGGAGGAACCATACTGGGACTGCCTCCTGCCTCCTGTAATTTTTAAGCTTTCTAACATTAAACCCTGTATTCCAGTAGCCATCAAAATCTGGGAACACAAATATTATACAGTTTTGCCTAACGTTAGCTTTACATTATCAGTTGTTGGGTTCTGGTATAGTTTGAGGTCTGCAGGTTAAATTCATGGCTGGGCACTCGAACAAAAAAAGGATGCCGTAATGGCTCTCCAGGAGTTGGGGAGCCACCATCCGTCTTTCATCAGATTTTGTTTTCAGAGCTCTCCCTCATTAGCAAGAAAGGACATAGTTGTACTTTAGTCCTCCCCCCTACCATTTTGAACATGGGATGTAGGTAGGGGGTGCAATGGGTGCATCCACACCTCCCCATGCATGGGCCACAAAGGTCCACCTAATAGACTGGTGTGAGGGTTAAAATGACTCTCAAAATGCTGGAAATGTGGACTTTGATAACATTAGTTTTCAAAATTTCTTAGGGGAGAATACCACCGGAACCCCCCTCTCCCTCAAAATGCTCATGCCTCTGGCATTCGCACCCATCTGAAAAAAATTCTGCTTATACATGTATATTCCGCCCTGTGAAGGGTCCATCTTCACTATGTCACCCTCCTCTCTCTTTTAATGTTGTTTACATCTGCATTCCTGGAACCTGCAATACTGCGGCCTCATATTTGCTCCCGCTACTCTGTGTGAAATGCATTTAATGCATGTTCTAGTGGAAGCAAATGAGAGACAGGTGTATTCCCAAGCTATTACATGTATGGTCGAAGTTTGGACTGAACAGCTAAGGTTATAAAGATGTTCTGGCTGCAGTCGGTTAAAATGATGTGACTCTTCTAGCTTAACACAGAGATGGTACATGTATTGTGTGGAAATCATTTAGAGAAAGTGACAGAACATGAAGTCTGATTACTGTGTATGTTAAATGCTGGAGTGTGGCAGAATATAGTTTTAAGACAAAACTTAAGCAATAAATAGATGAGCCAAGTTTAGATTATAATTAATAGATTACAATGGACTTAAGCTATATCTGTGCTGGAGATTACATATTAATATTAGAAAGTTAAAATTCTTCTGAAAACAATTAGAGTAGAATATCTGATCTTGATCTCTCTAACCCTCAGTTTCTGGAAACTACCAAGATCTAGCCATTTTTTTTTTCATTTCCTTGGATGGTACTTATTTGTAATTTTTACCCTACATTTCTTGATCCTTTAGATTTTTTGAAACCATTTTCTTTTCCCCTGGAAGTTTGAGAAATCAGGACTCTACTGTAGCTTTCTACTGTAGCTCTCCTAATTTCTATGACTCGAGGTTCACGATAGTTGTAGTAGACCTTCAGCCTCATCAACTGTTATCTCTGGCATAGAAATCTTGATGTGTACTTAATAGGTGGCCTCGGTCAACATATTGACTGACTGTCAACCAACAATCAGTCATTACTAAATGGTCTTATTCCATCAATACTCAACCAATACATGACTGATTCTTAGTCTATACTTGACCAATACTTGACAAACACTCGACCGAGTTACTTGACCGACACTTCACCAATACTTTAGCTTCACTGATTATTAATTTATTAATTCAACGAATGGCATTATAGCTTTTTTCCACCGCTGCTATCATTTAATTCTTTAAAAGAAGTATTGAAGATCACTGTCTGGCGACAAAGAGCACACTAGTTTGACTACAAAAGGGTTCAAATATTTTAACCTCGACTTTGAGATAAATACGCCGCAAACAGCAGAGTAAACTGGAAATAATATAAGCCGCACTCATTAAGTTTTGATTTTCGATTTATTATTTTTAAGCACGTGTTTTCAGTAAACATCAGTTGAAAACACATCTAACCCTGTTGGTTAATAGTTCCCATTTGTCCACTGATCAGTCTTTTTAATTGTCCATCTGACCCTTATAAGCTGTCAGTAGTAATTTACGTCAAGAGAAATAACCTCATCTCCCCTTGTTTTACTCTGAAAGGTACTCTTGTGAGGTCATTGTCTTTCTATAACCTCCTTACCAAAATGCCTCCATGACAAAATTGTTATTCAAAAAATGACAACTTATGCTAGGAAGATTAAGAAGAAAGATACCCTTCTGCATACTGGACTTCATCACCAGCGCAGTTGATCGCTACATGTTGGCCTATGCATCGGTCAACTGTTGGTCGAATGACAGTCTAAAACCCACCGACTATCGGTCGACAGTCAGTTGACTATCGAGCGATAGTCAACCAATGGTCGACTGATATATTGGTTGACTGTTGACCGATATATGGGTCTATTAATATATATATTAACTGAGGCCACCTATAGTACACATGATCCGAAATCTCAAGTTCGATGACAATCTAATGTTAAATATTTGTGTGCACCACATGTACAGTACTCACTTTATCACCTTCTGCCACATCACAGATCTTTTCCTCATTCACTGGATTAACGGTAGGAAATGTTTTTCCACTGACAGAGTCCACAAACTCATTATTGATAAACAGCTGAAAGAAAAAGGAAAACAAATTAATCAAGTTAAGGTTACTAACTAAAACGCTTTTAAAACATGACTTCCACTGAAAGTTCAAGCAGTAAGTCCAAAAAATAATTACGAAGAATCTACTCATAGCATGGTTACCATAGCAATTTGTTCACTGTTTCAGACAATCTCACCATAGAGAACAGACACTTGTCAATAAAAGATTTTGGATAGACTGTTAACCTAGCTCTAAGGTAAAAATTAATGACATTGATCCACACACCCCAAAATTGATTCAAGTACCTTGTAGTGTAGCTGTACCCACCCCTATTTTTCCTGGGGGGTAGGGGGCATGGTGATGGGTACGGCCTAATGTAGGCCTGCCATAACACACCCCACCTCCACCCCCTGTGCATCCCTGTTACTTTCAAATTTACCTTCCCTCCCCAACACCACTGCCAACTCCTCCTGGGAATTACAATAAAATTAGCTTGGGGTGGAGATCTACAGGATTTTTTTGGCACAGGGTGTTGTAATCATCGGTTTACACTTGCGTGATCCGTGGTGAACTTGCAGAAAAATAAAACAAAAGAAGTGGAAAGAAAGACGAAATATGGAGTCTATTAGAACCACACGTTTAACTAACATATATAATGTATCCAAGAAACCGTTTTTTTCTGTAGAAGAAAGGCTAATCTGGCGAATTTTAAAGGAGTGTTTGACAGGAGAAATCGAACTCTCGTCGACGCCCTTATTAATTAAACAATCAAGCTTAAGTTGGTTCAAAACAACTGACATGAAAATTAAAAGATCTAATGCGCGAAGATTAAAGCACCGTTAACATTTCTCTTAGATGATTTTGTTTCAGAGTCCTGTCTTAAAGAATTCTTAATAAAATGAATACACAAGCTATAATCCCTTGCGTGTGACTTACTAGTTAGTGACAATAAAGTGAGTACACTTAGTTACCCTAAAATTTTACGTACCAAATTCAAAGCAGTGGCTTACCTTTGTGAACTTAATTTCCGGATTCCTTATGGCTTTAGACATTTTGGACAATTGAATTTCGAAAGTTAAACCGGATAAGTGAGTAGACACGAAAAAAACGTAGCGTCTGCAAGGAAAGGAGCTGAAAGGGTGAACCTGTGCACCGCACCGCTTGGCTGAGCTGAGAGAGCTGTCCCAGTCGGCGCGAACAAATATAGCCCCTTGCGTGACCCTTTCGTGTGACCCCGGGAGACGATAGGAGATTGGAGCGAATGTGGCTGTGCAAGCACGAGATTGCGTGACAAGCCACTGCAGCAATTAGCCATGTTCAAAACGAGCAAAGGCATGGAACTCTTTTAAAAATCGTTAAAATAAGAGAGCTTTGTATGGCTGGATGGACAGCTGTCCCTCCAATCCATACTAAGCTCTCTTATTTTAGCAATTTCTAAAAGTGAACCATACCTATGCGTTTAAACCAATAACTCTCAAATTTGGTTGAGTTACTAATTTTTGGATGCTCTTTCAGATGACGGGCCCAGTTTTTCAGTGTAATCGATATTGAATATTCGTACCCAGTCCCCTGCTCGTTTTGAACATGGCTAATAGAGCCAAAGGTGTCCTCGCGTGATGATATATTTAGGGAAACTACCTATAATAAAATACGTGAACTGGTTTGCCTCCAATCTATGGCTACAGGATTTCCAATTTCACCAGCGGCATATTATTATTTTGCAAGACTCAATCAACGTGGCAACATGTCATTTTTGGTCCCGTCACGCGATCTTCCTTCCCAAGTTTTGCGACGAAACAAGAATGTGACTTTGTAGAGAAACAGCCAACGAAGATCTCTTTGCGCAATAGCGATCATAGTGAAAATCTCCTTTCTTCCAACGCGTCTGTGGGCTTTTGCTAATTAGCAATCGGTAGCGTGGCCGTGTAACAGTATAACTTTGGAATTTAAAAGGCGGTTACCAAAAAATCAAGATTACTTTTGTTTTATATACCTGTAGAATGAAAGTAAGTAAAAATTGAATTTCGGTTGAAATAGGCTTGGTCGAGTTTGCCCAGTTTGTCGGACTGACAAAGCACATTTTTATTTACAAAACCTTAGAAATAATTGTAAATATGTACAGAGTCTATAATACAACATAGAGCAAATAGTTTTTCGGGAATTTAAGAATCACAAATGGCTTATTGTTCTGACATTCGCGTTCCATCAGTTCCATGCTGTTTGTGAGAACCATGCACCGAGCTGAGTGTACATGGGCCAAAAAGTGGCGTTTTAACAATCACCTTTTGTATAAAAATCGAGAGAAGGCCACTGACAATCGCTATAGGCGTATTTCTTACTGTGGAATATATACATACATTTGCGCAACCTCAATCTAGTTGACTCTAGACATGTCTCTAGTTAGCCCCAGATGCTCAAATGCGCTGTGTCCCCGGAACAATTTGAGGGTTTTATTAACAAAACTGGAATATTAACTGTTCGGTTGATTAGTTTAAGCTTGCTTACAAGTGAACATGTGTACCGTATTTTCTCAATTAAACGCCCCTGGCGTTTATTTCAAACTTGGCTTCGTGGACCCGGTACCGGTGTTTATTTGCAGTCGGCGTTTAATCGGAGCCTGGCGTTTATTAAAGGACTGTTATTTTTTGTCAATTTTTCAGATTGATCTACTGTTACTTATCTCCGAGACCAAGGTGCAGTTTGTCAAGGCGGGGCGAGTTTTCTCTTCGTTTTGCCCCGAAAAACTGTTCCTGGGTCTCCAAAGTTAATAATTATCCAAAGGTACATTATTGCGGATTGGACACGTTTATGTTGCAATCAAGATTTGTGACAAACAGAACATAAACGGTAAATGAACAATAAAGGAGCATGCAAGTGAAGGTTCTGGGTACAAAGTTTTCAGTCCATAAACGGCAATTTCGACAACGTCTCACTCGTTTTTAAACGATCTCGTCCAACTTATAAGCAAGCGCTGGAGGGATCCTCGAGATTTCAACGTGAGCACTAACATAAAAAAGGAAATGCGTCAGTCATGAAGACAGGATCGCGAACTTTGCTGGGTTTTATTTTGTTGTATTTTGTTATTTTGTTTTGTTTTATTTTGTTTGTTGTTGAACGTTTAAAGAAATTTCCAAAGCAGCATACCCTACTAGTATGTCATAGCGCTGCCATTCAAGAGAGTATATTTACTTGTTAGCTTGACCTCAAATAAACGTCGGGACCTCAAACAAACGCCCCCGGCGTTTATTTAAAAATTAGCAATTTTGACCCGGCGTTTATACGAGGCCGGCGTTTAATCGGGGTCCGGCGATTAATCGAGAAAATACGGTACATAATAATTAGACTTTCTCAAAGCCTGTTTCCGGTCGCGACTTCGTCGCTCAAAAGAGTCGACTTGTGGCAAGTCTAACATTATAATTTTCTCTGTTATTTGCAACAAAACGTCATGCAATTCAAACGATTTCGCCTTTTTTATGGCAGAACTGAATTTTAACGCCGGATGAATTGAGTAGTTTCAACCGCTTTACTGCTTGTTGAAAGGTGATGTTATGACTTGTGCAAGTAGGGAAAGGTATCCCTTTCGGGAGGGGCTTCCCCCATATAGTCAACTATAGGGAGTATCCGGGGAGGGAGTTACATCCTTGTTTAGACTTCGGAAGCATATCACGGATTGTGCCCATCTAGGGCGAGTACAAGAGGCCAGAAGCGCTTAGTTGCTGGGCACAATTTTAGCGTTGACTTTAAAAAGCCTTGCAGACAGTTACCGCGGATGCCAACTGACTTTTTATTTTTGTTGTTTGATTAGAAAAAAACTTCGAGCCTTATTATTATCGTCACTTAAATCTAGCGGCATATTTTTGTGACTTCCCTATTATAAGTGGCATATTAAATTTGAAGAAAACAAATAAATAGCACTGCTAGCAGCACAATAACCTACTTTTGCAAGAACAATCTACGAAAGCCTAGCATCAGGGTAATGAGTACATCTGAGATGTATAATACATCTAATTAAATGCCCTTGGCCTTGCTCGCTGTTGGTGTCAATAAAATTCCTGGCGGGAAAAAGCTGACGAGGGACGTTTTCCCAACCGGTGCCGCACGTTAGGCATGAATAGATTGTGCTAGTAAATTCAGGAAAAGTTGCTTCACAATATACCTTAAAGTTGCTCTAAAGTTGCTCAAATATCAAAAAGTTGCCACCAAAATTTAGAAAAATTGCTTGCTCTAGAGTCGTTTTGTTTTAGATAAATACTCAAAACGTGTTTGTCTGTTTGTTGCCATTTAAAAATTTTTATTAAATATTCTACAATCATTAAAAGAGTTCAAAAAGCCATTGTTATATGAGAAATATAAATACTTTGTTGTAATCAATATACTCTTTAAACTCAACATAATTTCAATTATAGATAAAAAATAAAAAATAAATAAAAAATAGATAAAAAAAGATAAAAATCCCTCGAAATGAAACGACTTTTATGGTTTGGATCGGTTTTATATCAATTTGTTGCTCAAAAGTTGCCAAGGAAGGCAAAAGTTGCCCTAGGTTGCTGGTACTACAAAAAGTTGCTCAAAACGCTAAAAGTTGCTCAAAAGTTGCTGAGCACAATCTATTTATGCCTACCGCACGTGAAAGCTTGTTCCGCTATATCGAGAAAAACACGCCCCGGGCTGAAGTGGTATGTATCAGTTGTCAGTTTTAATTTCCTTACTACGGTCTCACGCTGTGTTTAAAAACAGTTCACACGGAACCGTTATATTTATACAATTTCCGACAACAAAATCATCTGTTTCAATGGCATGCCTGTAAACTAGCTATCTCGAAGAGATGGGAAGCAAAGTGCATGACCACTAGTACTATGAAAAACATTTACATTTTTTAAGGGCCATGGAAATGACCCAGAAAAATAGAGGCGTTCCGGCGAACTTTAGGCAAAGAGAACGAAACATTCCACGCATTTGTCCAGCTTAAAGTGGAAAAAGTGAGATCTCGCGAGCTGCCAAGCTCGGACACTATTTTGCGCTTATTTTTATCTTATTCGCCAGCAGACAGTAGAGTTTCCGAGTTAGTTTTGTTTTCATGCTTTATTTTCCTGTGAATCTAACAAGTGAAGACACGAAATGACCAAAACATTGTGGGGAATCCACTCGCCCAACGTGAAGGACTCGAAGGACACTTTCCGACTTCTGTCTACTTCCGCCTTGTTTAGCAAAGTCAAGTGTCTCTCGACTGAACGTGAGCGATACCTGGCGGCTACCAGGGATTCCCCGGCCATAAGATTTCATGCAGTTGGATAACGAGTAATGTGTTGAAAGTTTTATGGGGTTGCAGTATCCTGACAATATGTTTTTTAATAAAAAAGAAAAGTCTCCAGCCTAGTTTTAAACAGCCTACTTAAAATTATCAAGGGTTGCCAAGAGCATGCGGAACAGCCCGAGGTGTACATCGCATGTTTAAAATAATAATGAAGTGCGTTCGGAAACGCCTACCTCACTCAGTTCCATGTAAGTTCCTGTGGCTTTAGGAGGTTTGGCCTCATACCATGTTCCTCTACATTAATACGAATGGAAATGTGAACTCATTGTGATCTGGTCAAGGAGAAAGAAAATTGACAAAACTCTCCTAAATAGCTGCAAATCGCTCCATTTGAGGAATATTTTTATGTTATTTTGAGACGATTTTAGTGTTATGAGCCCGCAATAGACGATGCGAGCGTTTTAATGGTGTGGTTACCAAGGACGTTACCAAGCAGCTTCGAAGCCTTTC
>NW_027558393.1:0-11058 GCF_052425735.1 Oculina patagonica
TAACTCGCAAAATATGCGCGCGTATTATCGAATAAGGTGTATCCATTCCCACAATAATTCATTTATTCCCACGATTAAGTTTAATATTCTCCTTACAATAATAAGTCATTTTTTAATGGGCTTTGAAGTGGTGGTAACTGTAAAGTCCATTTGAATCTTTGGGATCGGACAAGTCAGAGGACTCGTGCCGGTTTCTGTAGCATAAAGTCCTTAGGAGGTATTACTGCATGTATTTTATGAATCAACTTTTAAACATTGCAGCCACGTGCACAAAAGCTGTGCGACTGTTGGACCCAGGCCTCACTCACCTGTTTCAAAGTGGCATCCTCGTGGTGCCTGATGGGAAGTCTCTCATACTCGTAAGCAGATGAGATGATCTCGATCAAGCCTCGTAGTTTGGTTTTGGCGTTCAGTGAGACGCTGAACAGCTCTAAACGATGAAAGAACACAATCGTTATGTCAAGATTAATTTGAGCTGAAACAGAATTAAGCAACACTCTCGCGGGAAATAGGTAAACAGGAAGTCCCAGAGGCCTGACCTGGCCATTTTTACGCCCAGTTGTCATTCAACCATCAAAGCGTAAACAACTGACAAACGAACTGCGCTTTTTCTACGACAGTTACAGAAAAAAATGTTTTTTCATTTTTGCTAAGAATATCCTGTTAACAGCGTTAGCAAGTGATTAAAGATATCATATTTTCTTAATGGTATATTTTGACTCCACAACATGCCATGACTGCAAAAGTGCAAATTTATATCTTGGGCTACAAAGGTGTGAATATGGGGGGTACCATCCCTAAAGATTAAAATGTAATTTAACTACTTTTTTTACCCACGTAACACGTAAGAGCTTTCATAAGCTCGTTAGAAAGTGTATGTGCATCGAGGATCGAATTTGGAGTGTTGGTTTTGTGGAGGGAGGAAAACCGGAAAACGAGGAGAAAAACCCTCAGAGCAAGGAAGAGAACCAACAACAAACTCAACCCACATATGACGCCAGGTCCAGGATGCGAACCCTGGCAACACTGGTGGGAAGCCAGCGCTGTTATCACTGCGCTATCCTTGCTCCCTTTTATCACTCAGAACATATCAAGACTATTTACATACAGCAATGTACCAAGAGGCAGGTTCTTACCGATAGTAGTGTAGTTGATGTAATAGTAAGCAGCGATCATTCCAAGATTCAATGGCGACACATCCATCTCATCCTCGATCGTCAAACACTGCAAGATCAGAAAACACGAAAGATTAACAAAATCACAATGCTACAAACAAAAAGAAATGGGAAACAAATCAAAATCAGTTTATTCCTAGTGTTTTGAAGCCTTGTAGTTTATTTTAATCGTTATATCAACATAAACGTTTTTGTTTAGTGATACTGTCTTTAGGGGAACAACTAACAAGGGGGTACAATCTAAAAAGGGGAATCTCTTCAAGGGGGACTATCTACGGGGAGGGGGTGAAAGTCAGGGGGATTACGAAGACATTTGTTCGGTAGCAACGCCACATTCGTGATTGACGGAAAATAATTATTAACCCTTTAAACCTAAATATCCACATACAAATTCTCCTGACTGATCTCCATACATTTTCTTGTAGAATTAGTTGGGTGAATTTGTTTTAAGATCAAAGCAATTTTCCTTTAATGATGATTTTATTTATTCTCAAAACCGTCTCCCCTGGTTAAGTATTGCTATTGTGAGGCGAAATTTGATGTTGGTCACTCTTGGGCCTTAAAGGGTTATATCAATAACCATGCTAAGGTAAAAACATGACTGCAACAAAAATTGACATCATGTTACCTTGGATTGCTGCAGATCGTTAAGGGTGTTCTCCACCATGTCTGACATGTGATCTGACAGGTGACGATGAGTTACTCCTGTAGGGAACAAAGAAATAAACATTTGAGCCTCTTATGATCAAGGTTCTGTCCCTGTATGTAATCGAACATCGTTCGCAGTTGACAAAAAGACATCTCTGTAACGCGCGACGCGGACAAGTTTCCTCGACTTTCCAACAAAAGTTGTGTGACACAAGAGTTGCGTGACTCAACAGTGGGTCAATAAAGAACGGACTATTACTTTTTTGAGGGGGGGGGGGGGGTCTGAGTAAGAATTTTTTTCAGCCTTGGTATTTCGAGAATTTTCTTTACCAGCATAACCCTCTGCAAGATTTTTTTTTGCACCACCCACCTTCAGCAGGTGGGGCTTGCTTGAATTTTTTCTCTTCTTACTTGTGCACGATTTGTTTTTTCTCCAACTTTTCTTGTGCAAGATTTTTTATGGTAATTTCCCACCTTCCCCCCTCCTCAAAAAAATAATGGTCCGTCCATAACTGCATCAGAAATACACAGTGGAACCTCTCCATAAGCGGACACTCCTGAGACCAGAAAAGTGTCCACTTTGGAAAGGCGTCCGTTGGTGGAGATTCGAATGTGATACTTCCCCTCCCCCCTCCACCTCACTCTTCATTCAGCCTCACTCCTACCCCCCCCCCCCCCCCAGGACGCTTTTTCCTCTCTCCCCAAGCCTCTCCCGAGTTCTAATCTAAGATGGCGCTCGCTCTTTTCTCAAACGAGCCTACCAAGAAAAGGCATGCCGTGAGCTTGCCTCAAAGGAACCATTCAATGGTTTTCATACATGATCTTCTAAACTCATTGCCCTACACGTAAAAAGTCTCTTTACCTTGCAAGTTGTAGTAGTTGGGGTTCTGAGTCATTCTGCGGTACAGATAAGTCCATGTTAAGTAATCCACTGCGTCTTGTTTGTTCTCAATTGTTTTCGTCACCACTTCAGCATTAAAATGATCGTGAAGGCAATGATCCAAATGAGACTGAAACCGCGAGGCGAAAGTATGTTAAACCTTTAAGTTACACCAGTAATTTATGCCAAAATTCACTGTCTCGACTAACAAAAAGTTGGAACTTAATGACCCAATCTTCCCTTGTTTTTAAGTTTCATGTTGAGATACATGTACGAACTACAAGCACGGAGAACAAGGCAATATTTTCTGAGTTGGATCGTTCATGGTTGCAACAGACATCAGTCTCAAATTTCCTGACTTTTTCCTAACAAAAAAAAAAATTCCCTGACCAAATAATTACAAAATATCGGCTATAGTTGGGGTATAGTTACAGTCTCCGGCCTCCACTTCCCAGAAAAAAATTATCGCTGAGATCACATTGACCTGAATTGTTTCCTCAGCTTTCAACTGTATTAAATTAGCAGAGTTATAATTTCAATTTTCCCTGACTTTTCTTCAAAATGTCAATTTTTCTTTACTTTTTCCTGACCTTCAAGTATTTTAGTTTTTTCCTGACCATTTTCTGACCTGTGCAAACCCTAATCGTTTTATTTAAAGTTCGTCAAAAACAAATGCATGAAAATACTTCAACTAACCACTGTAGTCTTGAACAGTCTTAAAACCTTCGGCGCTTTGATCGGTAAAGAAATACTCTTACGAAAAACGATTAAGTAGCTGAATTAACTAAGTTAATGGTCAATTGGCGAGCACTCACCTCGATAGGTAGAGGCTCATAGAGGAATTTCTTGAAATATTCTTTCTTTGATGCTTGGCAGAGAATGACTGCTTTGCCCGAGTCATCCAACAGTGGTCTGTTTGCTTTGCCGATCATCTGTAGCACGTCTGGGACAGGGTAATCTACATAGCTACAAAGAACAAAATTGCACAAGGGCATGTAAGGGACTATGTCACGGATTTTAACAGATTTTTGAACAGCTCAAACTTATATTTGGGTCGTAGAAAACCTAAAAATAATGGTCCATTTTTTATTAACGAATGCTTTTTTAGAGCACCAAAAATGTTTAAAAGCGCGTTTGGCTGCGGATGACTCGGATGGAAATGGATTGCAATTTGAAAACGTTAGCCAAGGTTGCTGCGAAAAACTGCGAAATACCCGTGACATGGTCTCTTTGAGCAAGCAAGAAAAGTAGGGCTAAATCTCAAGCCTAGAACGAGTGTCAACAGTCGAGGGTAAAAGTTGCCGTTTTGGGCAAATCTCCGAGAGGACTTTCCATTTTTTTTTCAATTTTCATCCAGGTGAAAAAATGGCGCGAATACTCGCGTTGTCACGTCATCATGATGTCATAACGGGTTGCTTGGCAACCCTTCTAACTTAACTGCGGGCTCAGTCGTTTCTTGGAAACGATATTGCGAGCAGAAAAGATAGTAAATCCAACAACTAAGGAAAATGAATAAGGACTAAGCAAAAACATAGCGTTGCGCACTGATATCATATCACGCTTTACCGAATCGCTGCAAAATTATCTATATGGTTGATTGAATATATATGGTAACTTACGCATGGATCTTTCCTTCGTAGAACTGTGTGTCCATTATGATCACTAGATGAGCGCTCATGTTAATCGCCCATGCGAGATTGCGTGACACAACCACCACCTGTCACAAATACAACAAAATTCAGTCACGGTAAAATGTACACGTGCAGGGCAAAATAAAACCATCCATCTGGAAATAGGAGGCTTAAACACAACTCGGAAAAAATGCAGTGCTCGAGGTAACTCTTGAATTTCAACATAAGAAAATGGTTTGTCAACGACCTCAGTAGAGCACAATGAGTGTGTAAATCTTCACAATTTGAGAAAAAGTCTTTAGTTGTGACTTTAAGGTGTTACAAATTCAAATGCAGCGCAAATTGGGAGGCACACGCAGATTGTTCCAAGACAAGACCGTGACTTGGCAAATGAGCACGCTCAACTGCGACATAATTTTGAGTCCAATTTAGAAATTTACCATCTTTATTATTTACTACACATTTGATGATTTCGACATTGCTGATCCTAGCAGTATGCAGGACGCGTGTCACATATCAACCTAGTAAATGGCCCAGCTCACAACGAGTCTCTCGTAGCTCAGTTGGTTAGAGTGCCCAACCGGTATTCTGGGAGGCCATGGGTTCGATTCCCGTCGGGGACTCTTTGTCCCACGCTCGTGTCATGTTGAATAATTTCTTCACTAACGACTATAAACTCCTGAATTACTGTATGAATACCTGTATGGCTCCAGAGTTGAAGAGTTGCTCCACAATCTTGGTTTCAATTTCGGACAGGCCCTCGTGTAAGTAGGCCACACCGTAAGCCACTGTCTCCTTTAACGTCTGAGAAAAAGATTAACTTCGTAATTAATATTTCGTCATTGCAATAGTTACGAATGGAAAATACGCGCCTACAGGTTGAGGCAAACACGTGCAGGGAGATTTCGTCTCATTTTTTTTACACCTTTAACCCTTAATATGCTGATATTATTCAAAACAACAACGTTTTCTTAACCGTTAAATTGATTTTTTGGCGCTACGTTGCTAAATTTCTCTAAACTTTGCTAGTTATGTGCTTTCTGAAATTGCAGTAAGTTTTTGATGAAATTTCCATGTAAAAATGTACAATATTTTACTTTGGCGCATAAGCCAAAATTTGAACCGTTCTGTTTTTTTTTTTCTTGCTTCTTTCCATTTCGTTTCGCTTTCTTATTCTCTCTCTCTTCTACTCTGTGCATCCCTTCTACTGGCCTGAAAAGTTTTGATCTTAATCAATGGAAAAGCCTGGAAAGGAGACCATGATCAAGAACGGGTATATTGGCCTGTTTTAGCACCAATTTTACACCAAAAACTGATGACGGTTTTTTCGATTAGCTCTGTCGGAATGCAGTCAATGTTCAAGATGGACAGTCCTGTGGAAAGGATGTATCCAACCTCTATTAGTTGCACATCACAAAAATCTGCTGACGTGTATATTGGTGACGTCAAAAGTGGTTGAATGGCCATTTCTCCATATCCCGGAATAATCCGGGCTCACCATATTAAGGGTTAAATAATAAAGAAAAGTAAAATGACGTTGTAACCGCCAAACTTACCTTATCGTTCAAACGTTTGACAAAAGGCTGAAGATCTTCCTCAGTACAATGCAAGAACCTGCAAAGAAAAATAACTTGTTTAAAAGCTGCCAGAGCACTGACAAAAAAAACTCGGAACTGTCTAGTATCTGAAGAGTTCTTGCAAATACAAAGATACAAAAGACCAGCCACGAAAAGTATTCATTAACAATTTACACGTTACGCAATTGGGAATGCTTACGCGATGTAAGGCCAGATTGCACCATCATTTCAACGCTAGCGGAACTTCGAACGCGATGTTCGACGAGTTAGCTTTCACCGAAAGGTCTCTGATGAGTCTCTTGGCGGAGACGAAACATGCGTGTCAGACCAGCCACGAAAGTATACAAAGATGTTGCAGATAAACAAAGCGAAATCTGTACTTCAAATTCCATCCAGGATTTTCACCCATTTTTTGGAAAGCAGCGAAACCAATCTTTTAAACTAAAAAAAATAATTTTTTCAGTACCCTTACCTTTGTGCATCATTCTCCGCGCCAGAGAAGGTCAACAGATCCAGTGCGGTGAGCTTGGTTTGTCTTCTTGACGGAACGAACACGATTACAGGTTTCTTAGGAGAATGTTTTACGATCGATTGGTAAGTAGGTTTTGTCATGGCTATCAAACGAGAGGCTGTGTGAGTGATGTTGAAGCCCTGAAAAACAAGAATGAGACAAATTATAATCGATTGTGAACCAAGTTTTAGGCCTCGTGGAAATTCTTTGGTCACCCAAACACATTTTTGTATATACCTTATACAGGAAACGCATCAAAACAAATACGTTACAAAACATTACTTAGGATATACATCCTTACAATACCTATACACTACTTATAATTTGAAAACAAACAAAGAAAAAAACAATAAACAGGTTACAAAAAGTTAGGTAGTCAGTGTGAGAATTCTTGAGAAAGAATCTTTGAGAAAACAAATTACGATTTTGAATCTAAACGTAAAGAAACCTCAATAATTAACTAAGGGATGTTTAACAAATTAGCAGGAGTAGCTCAATTAAGTTTAAAACACGAGGCACAGCCAAGTGTTTTAGACTTGATAAAACACGAACTGTGCGTTAATATGTAGATTTTGGGTTATTTTGGCCAAGAAAATTGGACAAAAAATTTAGCCAGGTCTTTATCAGATATAAAGACACTCATTAAACATGAATTTCCTTTGTATTTTCTTTATGAATAATTAGCGAGTTTTTGAAGGTAGAAAAATAACAAAGAAGTGATAATAAACCAAAATTAAACAAGGATGGTTAAAATTGACAAGGATTAAGACGGATTACGAACAACAACCTTGAAATGTTCAGATGCGCCATCTTAACGTCGCTACCAACACAGTAAAGAGATAAGAAGAGAACTGAACATACCTGTATGTGCAGTTCAAGGGGTACAGGTCTGACATTAGGATGGAAGTTAAACAGACCTGTTGGACCCACACCAAGCCACTGAGAAACATCCTGTAATCAATCAAATGCAAACATATCAGACTCAACGTCAAAATAAAAGTTCTTCTTTTGGGGGAGCGGGGATGGCGCAGTGGTGAGAGCACTCGCCTCCCACCAATGTGGCCCGGGTTCGATTCCCGGACCCGGCGTCATATGTGGGTTGAGTTTGTTGTTGGTTCTCGTCCTCGCTCCGAGGGTTTTTCTCCGGGTTCTCCGGTTTTCCTCCCTCCGCAAAAATCAACACTACTAAATTTCAATTCGATCTGTATCAGTCCTACGTCTTATACATGAGCCTCTGGCTCGGACACTGAGGGTAACCTCGTCCCGCGTATGGACTTTAAAATTGTATTTACATTTTTTTTTTACATTTTTTTCTAACTAAGTTCTTTACTTTTCTTTTAATGTTAGTTTTAAGAATTTGGTGTCTTTATCAAGACATCTCCCAGTGAAAGATTTATCCCAATAGAAAGAGAAACCTTACATCACCCCGAAATCAATGTTCCCACTAAACACTTGAAATACCAGTCAGTTTAATTAACATCGGCAACAGGCGACAGTACGTTAATAATGGCCTTAGTACTAACTGACCAATTCCCCGATCTATTTAAAAATATCTTTCCTGATTTACAAACCTTAGCATTTGCCAGCGATGAACTGAGGGCCACAATCCTGATGTTCCGTTCAATTTGTGACGAGATGTATCTCATACGAGAGCAGATTACCTCCATTACCGGCTGAAACAGAAATGACAAAAAAAAACGTTAAACGCGCAAAAATTTACTAAGGCTTTGTCTGGAGAACAAATTCGCTTCACACTCAATTACAGTCCAAAGCAAGAAAAAAAGAATTTTAAATTCCTCACCCCAGATTCGCCGCCGATCAAATGAGCTTCATCCAAGATGAACAAATGAACATTCTGTACATTCTTTCTCTGTTTCCAGCGCCGTGACAACACATCCCACTGTTCAGGTGTGCTGACGATCACATTGCCCTGAAGGAGAAACAACATCAAATGAAAACTATTCAAATGCCGTTCAAACGTCCCCTGTCTAGACGTCAACTAAATCTAAATCTTGCACTGTAAACAAGACGCGGAATAGAAACCACTCCAAAATGCCAAAGGTAGTTGCAGCGTTTGTCATGGCGTTTGAAGGAGATTCAAACGCATGTTAATGAAAGACTAAGCTTTAATGACGAGGCGCAATCGAGTATTAACATACTTTAGTAGAAACTCAGCCGTGTTATATTGGAAATCCGCAAATCTGATTGGTTCTCCCACTGTTTCCAATTCGCTGACAGAACACAATCGGACGGCGTTGCTCTTTGAAAGGATAATTTTTTTTCTTGATTTCTGGCTTAAAAGTACGCAAAATTGCAGTCTTTTTAGAGTTTCTGTTAAAACAATTAGACTACTCGCGGGCGCCCTCCTTTTTTTATGAGCGATAGACAACTCGGCTGCCCCTTGTTTACTATTCGCTCACAGAAAACTCGGCTTCGAAGTCTAATTGCTAAGTATTTGGTGTGAACGTCCATTCTCCTCTTTTAGCATTTCATGTCATTCTTTTTACATGCAGTACACTCATAAGCTAACATTATAACAGTGTGACATGTGAATTATGCTCCTAACCTTGGCGAGAAGTTTAAGATCAGCGCTTGTTTCTCCTGTCAACTTTACCACGTTCTTGCCAAGTTGAAGTGCAAATTTACTCTGCCAATCAGCATACACCTGAATAAAAACAAACACATGGTTTCTAAGTACGGGTAACAATAAATATCTTCTCAATGAACACTCAGTAGGAATATTCTTCTCTATGCTAAACGATGTGCAACCTCATGCCGTCCTAATATCAACATAGTTGAATTCAGGATGAATATTATATTTTGAATCACTGGTTGCATTCATTTAAACCAGGCCGTTTTTAATGACTGTTGTAAAGTAAAAACCAAAACAATCGCATCTAGCCAATCACGGCATGCACACGTAAATAACCCAATGGACAAGGTGGGTGTCAAACGCGGGAAAACACGGACGCAAAGAGCGGGAAAGCGCGGATGCCAAGCGCTGGAAAACGCGAGTTCAAAGAGCGGGAAAATGCCGGTGCCAAGAGCGGGAAAATTCGGGAAAACTCGTCACCACAAAATTTGGTTTCGCTGCTGGTTGGTTGAAAACGGTGTGTTTACTCTGATTGGACGGTAAGAGTGTGCTGCGAGAGATTTTCAATCAATTGTAGAGTTTATTAAAAGCAAAGAATTGCTCCCTTTTAACAGTCATTAAACACACTTCGCAAAAGCAAAGAGTTCAACTACGCCCTTACCTGATCGGCCAAAGACTGCAGTGGCGTGACGTAAACACATCGGCAGTCAGGAATTTGTTGAAGAAGCCGCAGAACAGCAAACTCCGCGCAGATGGTCTTTCCACTTCCAGTAGGAGCGCCAATAAGAACATTCTCATCCGAGTTGTACATGGTGTTGAAAACTGATGGAGAAAACATAAACAAATGTTTTTTCAGGTCATAATGTTAGCTGTAATCTGTAGGATATCAAAACTGCAATGCGTCTTTCTTCCCTCAGTTTTGCTGTAGTAATAGTTGCCACAGACCTTTTTAATTCCTGACTTTTCCCTGATAAAAATAAAATTTCCCTAAACAAATAAATACAAAATGTGATACAGTAGCGGCCTCCAGCCTCCACTTCCAAAAAAAACATAGCTGAAATCACATTGACCTGAATTATTTTTTCCAGCCCTCAATGGTATTAAATCAGCCATGTTATAATTTAAATTTTCCCTGACTTTCCTCCAAAATGCCAATTTACCCCGACTCAAAATAAATTCCCTGACTTTTCCCTGACCTTTAAGAACTTTGATCCCCTGACCATTTCCTGACTTGTGGGAACCCCGATGGTGATACAAGAAAGTACAGTGTCGGAAAATTTAAGCAGTGAGCTTTGGGAGCTGCTTGGGTTTTCCTTTTTGCCGTTGATTTGCATAACAAAGCTCCCCTCGCGAATGGTCTCAAGAAAAAGGGTGACTGTCGTAGATTAGTAGGATATCTATGTTGTGGTTTAATTTTATCTATGGTTTAAAATTTTTGAAACCAGTTTGATTTTTATTTCCCTTTGTTTCAGATTATGATAATGAACATAAGACAATGGAAAATAAAAAATCAAGCTGGTTTGAAAAATTTTAAACCAAATATAAAATTGAACCACAACATCTACAATAAAACATGTGCAACCTCATGTTGTCCTAATATCAACATAGTTGAATTCAGGATGGAAAATTATATTTAAAATCACTGGTTGCAATACAATAATTTGATAATTTAACTTAGTTACTTAGGTACAGAGGGTATTCACGTTTGATGACACGTAACAGTGTCCTGTTATGTCCGCTCACCTTGAGTCTGTATAGGGTTAAAGTAGGGGAACTTGTCCTTGTACAAGCTCTCAAATGCTGGATTTCGTAGAGCAGACACTGGTAGAGGCTGAAGACCGCGCAGTTCAGTGGGTGGAGGGTTCTTCTCTGGCAGGATCAAATGACGAAATGAAACTGGCAACTGAGTTTCAGAACCTAAAAATAAAAACGCCAACAGTAATAAACGTTAGGAAAAGAAACAAGCACTTTTTGTGTTTGGACGAGGAAAGCAATAAATCGAAAATAAATGCATTAGCATAAATAACAAAAAAATTACATTTA
>NW_027558394.1:0-11045 GCF_052425735.1 Oculina patagonica
TCAGGACAACTCGGATTAATATTAATCGGATTAATATTAATCCTAATAATTATTATAATCCAGTAATAGATTATTATAATCCAGAAATAGATTATTATAATCCATTAATAGATTATTATAATCTATTACTGAGGTTTGAGCCGTGCCTTAATCTATTAAGATTAATATTAATCTTATGTAAGATTAATATTAATCGGATTAATATTAATCTTAATAATAAATCTCAACAACGCAATCCTAGTCCAAAGCTTCCGATGATTGATCTAAGGCGGCCTTATCAATATCTTATGCATTCTTGGACCCTTTTGCTTGGTATCTAAATATAACAGATATCTGATCAGTAAAATTAACAAAGAAAAATGTAAAAGGTTTCACACAATCGTAGAAGTGCTCGATGCAAATACATGCGCACAGTTACTCAGAGTTTCACACACGAAGCGATCATCAGAGTGTGCCGTTAGATGCGGGCGAAATACAATTTAAACTACGTTCATGGAGGACGGTTGGAACAGAGACAGGATCGTTCCAACCGTCCTCCATTAACGTAGTTTAAATTGTATTTCACCCACATCTAACGACACAATCTGAAGATCAGTAAAATATAAAGATATTTTTTTAATTAGTGCGTCTGCTGATGACAGTAACTGTTTGCAATTTGTTTAATGAGCTACTAAACAATATTTTAAATAAACGTATCTTTCGATTTGCTGTTATCTAAACATTCGCAGGCTTTTATCGGGATTATAATAGAGATTAATATTAATCCGGATTATAATTCCTCGCGAAGCGAGGCCGAAGGCCGAGCGTAGCGGGGTGTATAATTTTGTCCCTCAAAGGGATCAGGCGGGATGAAATCTCGTGTGGAGTTTACGGTCATATATATTTCTATATATATTTGTGAGCTTGGTGTGTGGCGGAAATGACGTCACACGGCCGCCGTGCGCTGGTGGCCTAATGGTAAGGCGTCGAACTTGAAATCAGATCTTCGGACCTGAGGTCGGGGGTTCGAATCCGGCTAGGGTTTTTTTTTTCTTTTTTTTTTTTGTGGGTTCGAATCCTGAGCCTTTCAATTTTATCGTTTTTCTTTTCGGAAACATTGATTTCCACATAATACTCCCTCAACGCCCATTCATGCACCTATCAATGGTTTGCCCCAGGATGGGGGGGGGGCGGGCAACCCACGGGAATTTGACATCGTGAAGTTCTCCCAGGGTAGGGATTTTGACATCTAAAATGGCCTGCTGGGTTAGAAATTTAAGAAGAGATATGGGAAATTTGACATTCACTAGGTGCCCAGAGGTAGAGAATTCGACTTTGGATTTCAAAAAATTTCAAATTCCCCGGGGGTCGCCCGCCCCCCCCCATCCTGGGGCAAACCATTGATAGGTGCATCAGGCTATTATAAAACCTTTCATCGCCATCAGGGGCGCGCGGGCGTAGGCTTCGAATCCTCCTGCCGTTCGTTCTTCTTTTTTTTATGCCATCAAATAAATGTCCAAAATGCGACTATCCAATAATTTGTCGATGATTTTGAAAATAGCCTGCGCTTCCCAACGCTTTATACCTCTTTACGAACCAGAAAAAGCCACCATCTTTAAAGCGGAGTAGACCCTGGGAACGAGGGTGTCGCGGCCATGCCCGTTGAAATAAAATTTCTAACAAATATATCTTCCTGCCTACTGTGGAAAATTGAATATGTGCAATTGAATTAATGTTCAACTTCAAATAATCCACTCCTTATTTATAACACCCCCTCCCCCCCTCCCCAACCCAGAGCTTCGCGAGGCCCTGCGAGTCACGTATTACTAGTATTAATAATAATCTAATCCTTCCAATTTTTTGCCGTGCCTTAATCTATTACTGGATTATAATAATATATTACTGGATTATAATAATCTATTACTGGATTATAATAATCTATTTCTGGATTATAATAATCCTATTATAATCTATTATTATTATAATCCGCGGATTAATATTAATCCGAGTTGTCCTGTCAACTGAGACAGTGAAAGTTGGCAAACGCTTGTTGACAAACTCAAGTTGGTGTGTGTGAAAGACACGACAACAGTTAGCAGACAAGTTGGCAAACTGTTGGTGAGAATAGGGACAAGTTCTATTTGTCGCCAACAGTTGGACAACTTGTTTGCCATTGTTGCGGCGTTAACACACACCAACGTGAGTCTGCTAAAACGATCCATTAGTTCGTCGTGTGAAGGCCTCTTAAGGACTAACACCCCGGCGACTAACAATAGCACCGTTGTAGAACTGCTTTTTTCTGTACATTTCAGCCAAGAAGGGCACTTGTCCTGTACCACCCGCTGACAGACCAAACTGTCGCCAAGTCATCCACGAGTGCTCCATTGACCATGATTGTGATGGCGACATGAAGTGTTGTGAACGGTCATGTGGACGTGTTTGTGATGAACCAGATATCAAAGGTATGTCATGCTATTTTTTACGCCATAAATCCTTAGAGCAAACCTCTCAGTGCGTCCGAAATACCATTTTTCGGCCAAATCACTACAGTCCTAACCAGAGGTTTCACCCTTGTCGGAACATAATGTAAGCGACCACCTCTTATAGTCGGCGGCGACAACTTTTAAAAGGCTGAGATTTTGAAATTCCTTTTTTTTACCTCTATTAAACGACAACTAAGTTATCCGTCAATTTGAACCCCACCCCTAGATGGGTATATCAACTTATTTTTGTGTCAATTTAATTCCGTGAAGTCAAACTAGTAATTGATTATTTTTTTCAAGCCCACCTTCTTAAGTTATAAACTCTCAGTTTACATGCACTGTTTCTTTTATTCACAGAAGAATCGTGCAAAGCTATAGTGGACGTGGCGTTCCTGATCGATTCTTCTGGAAGTATTAGTCGCCGTAACTGGAAATTGATGCTCGCTTTCCTCAGGGATGCAGTTGATGCGTTTGACGTGTCCGCTAAGGGATCCCATATCGCTTCCGTCTCCTATTCGACAAGGCCAGTCGTGGATTTCCGGTTCAACACTCTAATAGGAGACAAACTTAACGGGGCAGAGCTGCATAAGTTGATTGACAGAATAAGACACCAGAGAGGATTTACATACATTGACAGAGCATTGACGCTTGCCAACAAGGAGCTCTTTAGTGATAAGGGGGGAATGAGGCAGGCAGTGAGAAAGGTATTATTATCACACAATGAATGCGATGCTTTGTTACTTATTACTTGTTCATACTCCATGGAATGCAACATCTAAGTGAACAGCTGGTTACTTTGTCAGTTGTTACAAAGCATAGATTACCTCATTATAGAAAATCACCTTTATAAGTTAACTATTGCCACTTGGTCAGCACACACGGGGGCGACTTCCACGACCGAGCAGTCCCTCTAGCAAGTCCCCTGTAGTGTGCGTAGTGGAGTGCGCGACGTCTCCTTGGCTCCTGTCGAGTCGCAGCAGGTCGTGCGGACTATTTGCCTCGTTTCCAACCAGTTCGAATTCTTGAGGACAAAACTTTTATCCCGCAATAAGATGTCTTCCTAAATGGGAAGTTTACAGTAAGGGACTTATCTCCCTGACGACGTTCAACCCTGCGGAAGATTCTCAATTGCAATTTCCTCTTTTTAAATGGCACTGATTGCTGGTACTGATCTTTACATCTTGAAAAGTAATAACCAGAGTAACAGGTTGGAGGCCTAAAATGTGGCTTGTTTTGTGTAAAATTGGGTACAAGTGACTGGGAAGGCGAACGTTTTAAGAATTGCTTGTGTTCTATTTTTAATGATAAAAAAGTACCAATGTAACAGTGTGTGTTGATGTGAAATCGGCTTTTTTATTGTACTCTAGGTTTGTTTTGTCATAACGGATGGCCAACAAACAAAAAGAGACTTTACGCCACTGGATAAGGCGTCTCAACCTCTCAAGGACAAAGGAGTAGATGTTTGGTCTATTGGTGTAGGAAAAGGTGCAAACAAGACAGAACTTGAAACAGTTGCATCTGATCCTGGAAAAGTCATCATTGTCAAGTCATTCAAGGAACTGAAGGATATATTAGAGAAAGTGCAGGAGGCGGCATGTGAAGGTAAAGTCAACATTCTTACTGATTTTCACTGGTTATTTTTATCATATGTTATGAAATACAAGCCACTATTTCGAACTTTTTTACGCAATGTTAAAGTCACGGTATATTAAGTCATTTTCGATTCCTTTCAAACTGAAGAAAAACCTCAAAATAATAGTTTTCTAACGTAGAAAAAGAACAAAGGAGTAATAAAAAGGCGAAAATAACTAAAACTGGTTTTGACTAATAAAGAACGAAAAATTTGAAAAACATTGCCATTTTTTTCAAAATGCGTGTTGGCGACGTAGCCACTTTAACAACGAATGTATATTCTCACTGAAGAGAACATATCAAAATTCTAATTAATTTCCAACGGAAACAGCTACTCTATTGTCACTTGTTGGTTTCATTATTTTTGTGACACAGATAAAAAGGAAACAAAGTGCCAGAGAGAATACTTAGCAGCCACAAAGAATGCTGCCTCCGGAAGGTTTGTCCCAAGGTGTAAACTAGATGGCAGCTATGCCGACGTGCAGTGCCGTGGATCAGTTTGTTACTGCGTGGATAAGGATGGTAATGAAATCATAGGAACAAAGACACCACTTGACTCTGGCAAACCAAGCTGCAAGGAACCATGTACGTTCTATTTTTGTTTGTTTGTTTTTGTTTTTGTTTTTGTTTTTGTTTTGTTTTTTTGATTATTTGATGCATCTAAAAACCCAATCCTTTAACCGGGAACTATGAGGTCAGGGGAAGACTAAAAACACGCGCAATATATCCCGGCAATACTAGACGTCAGCATTTTTCCTCGTGTGAAACTAAATAATGACACTTGCAGCTGAAAAATATTAAAATTCAATATCTTTCTGATGATAAAGTTTGTTCGCAAACATTAACCTATGATTTAGCTGGGAGTCTATTGATCTGACTCCCTTGGTAATTTAAAAGAGCATTCGCCTTAGTCCCGGGGCCTTAGTTGACCTCGGCGGCTGGCCGGTAGTCGGTATATATTTTTTAAACGAATTCCGCGCGTTTTCATTTATCAGTAAACCCACGCCAATCGTTCACTCAGCGCAATTTCAACAGATAAACCATAACCCTGTACTGCACTCTAAGAACTGTGGAACAAGTGCCGGCTATATTTAGGCAAATGCACTTTTAATGTTTTTGTATTATTTTGTGTTTGAAACAACAGATAAGCTGACACCTTGCCAAGAAGCGTACAAGAAAGCCATTCAAAATCCTAAGGTTGGAGGTTACATTCCCAGGTGCAAAGATGATGGCGGGTTTGAGAACATGCAGTGTGGAGGAACATCCGGGCAATGTTGGTGTGTAGACAAAGATGGAACAGAAATCCCAGGAACGAGAACAACCAAGAACTTGCAATGTCCTGATCCAGGTATTTACGGTTATTTGCCCCTGGACATTACCTTTTCCGACAGGCCAACATTTTCCCGAAAGCGCAACTCTCGTATGTGGTTTTGAAGCTAAATAAAGGTTATTGTGTTTGTTATCCTTCAATTGTCCTTACAGTTGGCCCCCATTGTTTGGCTAAGCTGTCAAACTGAGAAAAGATAATTCCGCTAGCGTTAAAATCCTTGTAGACTCTAGTATAATTCCTAAACAGTAAGGGGGGGTTTTAGTACTAAGTCATTAAAAACCTCCGAGTCTGCAAGCTAAACGTTGCATATATTTTTCCACAGCAATCCAACCCAATTACACTGATTGTCAAAGACGTTACATCGAACTCTCAAAAAACCCAGTTTCTGGGCAATACGTTCCATGGTGCAGACCTGATGGTGGATATTACTGGCGCCAGTGTTATGGTTCTTACTGTTTCTGTGTTGACCAGAATGGTAGAGAGGTATCGAAGACACGTGTCTACAGCAGTAATGGAACGCCTAAATGCTCAAAGGACGGTAAGGATAAATTACTACTTTTGGCAAACAATTTAAACACCATTTTTCTTATCTACTTTGATCGACTTGTATGCCCATTATTGGTTGGCACGTGCATGTGTTTTTGCTATCGTTGAGCAACAATTAAGCAATTAAGTAAAATCAGTGATCAGGTTATACCATTTGGAGGGATTAAACGGACATAATGTTGTTTTCTTTGTAGGAGGATTACTGACTCCGTGCCAGCAGAGAGCTCTTCCATCGCTCAGCACAGCAGCAGGTTTCGCATATCGTTGTAGGAAAGATGGAAGCTACGAAGAAGTGCAATGCCAAAAGAATGGCATGTTCTGTTGGTGCGTTGACGAGGACGGTAACGAAATACCCGGAACAAGGAGCAAAAGCGCGATCAGATGTCCAAGGAGGGGTAATTTAATTTATTTAAAAATTCGCTGCTTTTTTTTAATCAAATGGTGTTGTGCGACATCAAAGTTCTAGTCTTTAGTGCTTAAAAAAAGTTTATGCCACCTTGTGTGGGGTCGAGGGTACCAGGCAAGACAAACCTATCCGATGAATTTACTGATCAGAATAGTTTAAAATATAACATTAACATTCGGAGTGCATGACGCTTCCCTTGCTAGTAAAATGGCACACAGAAAGGATGGATTCTCTTCCTTAGTTTTTTATCGATATTGTAGAGATTATAAGACACCCTCATTTAAGATGGGGAATGGATGGGGCATAAAATAACACTATCGTTTTTGTGGAATATTAGGTCCTGCCCGAGTGCAATATTTTTAAACATTTCGTTAATTATTTTTGTTGCACAGGAGCACCATTGACAGCCTGTTGGAGAGCTTATCAGGATGCATTAAGGAGTTACTCTGCCGATAGGTTCATTCCCTGGTGCCGTGCTGATGGTACATACAGCCCTGTGCAATGCTACCGTTCCCACTGTTATTGCGTTGACAGCAATGGACAGGAGATCGGCAGTACCAGAACGTACATAGTGACTGGAAAGCCTAAGTGTACATATACAAGTAAGCTAAAGACGAAGTAAACTGGCTATCTTAGCTGGCTTTTTGCGATATATGACAATTGTAATTTAATCCAATGTAACCGTATTCAGCTTGAGGTTGTGAAGAAGGCAGCGTAATGTGTTCTTTTAATTTATTTCAGCTGGATATCGTAAACCATGTCAACAGAGGTATTGGGAGGCTGTACGAAGTCGTCCGTCCGCAGCATATATCCCAAGATGTCGGCGTGATGGCGATTACGAGCCAATGCAGTGCGATATACAGAACTGTTGGTGTGTCGAAGCTCAAGGAACAGAGATAAATGGCACAAGATCAAGAGGAACTGTTACTTGCCCTCCATGTAAGCAGTTTATGTTTGAAGAATTACGTTTTAAGGATACTGTTGTCATTCAGTCACGACTTTTGTTGTTCCAAATGAAGTTCAAGGTCTTTTATGTGCCTTTCTTTCTCTCAAATAAATAACTGATGTCTTTTTAGTACCTTATTGTTACTAATTTTCGCGGGACTTAATTTTCGCGATTTTCGCGATTTTTTTAAATTTATTTCAAATATTTTCTATTGTATTTTTTATGTTAATTACGTATTTTTGGCCAATTCGCGAAAATTAAGTCCCGCGAAATATGCCCGTTCCATTTTCGCGAACTTAAGTTCCCGCGAAAATTAGTAACAATAAGGTATATTGTCCGTGTGCTCATTCTTTCAACAACGTTACAATCGACTTAAACCATACTCAACAACATATGTACTCATTAAGGAGCACATATCAATAACTACAACTATGTAAATGTTCAGCTCAGATATTTTTATTTCGATTAAAAAGAAGCTTTTTGAAATTGTTTAAATAAAAGATAATTTTAGGTCTGAGCAGCTAACACCCGGACATGACTGTTTGCCGTTACCCTCTTTTATTATGGATGATTGATTGATTAATTGATTGATTGATTGATTGATTGATCAATCGATCGATCGATCGATCGATTGATTGATTGATTGATTGATTGATTGATTGATTGATTGATTGATTGATTGATAATACAATATTTTACCTTCAGTGACTTTTCCTTTATAATAATTTAACATAAACTTATGGGCTTACTGCGTTTCATTAATGCTAAGGATGAATGTCTCTCTTTCTTGTAGCTGATAGAAGGCCACTAGATTTTGGCTTCTTAGTGGATTCGTCACCAGATATTACCAGCGATAACTGGCAACGAATCTTGTGGTATATGCGCAATGTTATTGACAGACTACAGAACATCTCCCCATCGCGTTATGGAACAAGAGTTGGAGTTCTCAGTTACGCGTCTCGTCCTTACCTGCATTTTGACTTCAACTTTCTTTGGGGTCCAAATCTCAATAAAGAACGATTAAAAGGACTGGTGAACTCACTTCGTCGCCAACCTGGTAATGACAGAAGAATAGATAATGCCGTGGACTTCACTAGAGAAAATCTCTTTAGTCCCAGGGGTGGAGTACGTCCAAATTCAAGAAGGGTATGTATGTCATTGCTAATTAATTAATCAATTAATTAATCCAATTAACTAGATCCTTCACCTCTTTGGCCAATACAACAATCTTTGACAGGGGAGATTTAAAAGAGGGTTTTGTATAATTTTGTCAGTGAGAATAATTCAATTTTAATGGTCACCATAGACTTGGTTAATTTAAGTATTCCTTTTTGCAGATTCTATTGATCATAACTGCTGGGCCTCAGACACCAGGCTCTGGTCAAGCAAACATCGTACAAGCAGCAAGACGGCTTCAGGGCGAGGGTGTACAAATGTACTCAATAGGAGTTGGCCCAAGCTATAGACAAGCTGAAGTGCTGGGACTGGCATCATATGCAGATTATGTTCGCCCTTATGGTTTCAATGAGCTGCCTAGACGTTACTTCAATCCAGGTGAATATCACCATTTTTTTTTACTTCCAGTGTTGTGAACGCGGATTGTTTTTAAACAGACGAAGTTCGAAAACGTTAAGGCTTACTTATTTAACTCAAAAGCCCTGTAATGTTTCAGTAATGTTTCTGATATTTCCTGTTTAGATTATCAAGTGGATCTGGGATTTATTGTGGACTCATCAGCTGCACTACCCACTAGTTTGTGGACCAATATCCAGCGGTACGCCAAGGCAGTAACAGATTCTTTCGACATCTCCTCTACTAGAACACGTGTCGGTGTTGTTGTCTTCAGCAACTATGCAAGGATTGCCTTTCCGTTTAATGCGGACTATACAAGAGCTGGTGTCAAACAACTGATTGATGGTATGCAGCAATCTTACAGCCGCGAACAGAGAGTTGACCGTGCTTTGGAGATGGCATCCAGGGACTTGTTTAGTACAAGATATGGTGCTAGAGCAGGAGCTAGACAGGTAATACAACGATGTCTCTACCTTTGTGTTCAGGAACGAGGAAAATTCCTTGAGAGTACTGCACCACTGCGATAATTTGGGCTGATTTCTGTCTTTAAAAAAAAGTAGAAGCTCGCGTGGTGGATGAAATAAAATTCAGAATCAACAACATAAATATGTGTTTAGAGGCTCCACTGTATTCAGACAGGTTTTGCCACGCTGTGTCATTTGACTTTTTTTTACTCGATGAAGCAAATCAAAAAACAAAATTAATAAATCACTTTATTTAAGTGTCAACGTATTTAGCACTACTGTGCTAATTGAGACACCGTAAAATTATAAACAAACATTATAAATCGAACAGAAACTTTTTAAAAACCCCAACTGACAGGAGGCTGACCAGCTGGCTATTTACAAAGCCTTGACGAAAAGTTGAGTTCGGGACTACCGAACACAAATCCATCTAGTGGTAGGGAGGAGGATTTGAACCCTGGGCCTCCAGATAACAAGTCCAGCGCCCTAACAAATAGGCCACGCCGCCTCCTAAAATGTAAGTGAGTGATTTTGAATTCGTGGAATCCCTTGCATTTGTTTTCAGATCCTCATTGTGCTATCGGGTGGAGTCTGGAATCCTTACTATCGTCCAGCTTGGAGGTCGGCCGCTGCCCAGCTAAGGAGTACAGGAGTTGATGTCTACATCACGGGAGTGATACCACAGGATGGGACTTCGCGTTTCCGAGATATCACCGGGCTGCCATCCAAGGCATATGATGCTTCAACAGCGGACCAAATGAACAGTTACAGGCCTGAAATGATTAGACAGATTGTGTTTGGAGGTACTAATAGTAGTGTTTGGTGGTAGCAAATGAGTTATATTTAGCGTGCGAGTGTCTCATTATGTACGTCAACTATCCCAGTTTCCAGTAGTAAACTTCCGAAAACTCGGAAAAGTCTGCATGGGATAAAATGTATGAGCAATAAACTCACGTGCTATATCCAGCGTGTCGTGCTTTGAAAAAAATGGACATTTTTCGCATTGGAGTTTCTATGTTTAACTTGCACAAGATGCAGGAACCCCATAGGGCAGCTTCTTAGCGCAATCAGCCTTTGGTTTTGTTTAAAATACAACAAGAGCATTAGCTAGCGTGGAATCCTTCTTTAGAAATTACAAAACCTGCCAAGAAAGTGAGATGAAAGCCGGAGTCGTGCAATGTTGTTTGGCCACTTCAGTGTAAACTTCACGTCGTTTTATACCATACCAAAACTCTGCAAACTTCTGTCATTGCTGATTTGTTTCTTATTTTGTATTTTGCAGCAAGACCACAACAACTGGACCTTGGTTTTGTTGTAGACTCTTCAGATAGCGTCAACTGGTCACACATGCAACGTTTTGTAACATCAATGCTAGAATCATTCGACATTTCCGAGGACAGAGGTCATGTTGGGTTTGTTGTATTCAGTGACAGAGCCGTTCGTTCATTTGGATTTAATGCACTCCAAGGGACCGCTTACACACGTGATGGCATCACGCAGTTGATTACCAGAACATCTCAGCTTGGAGGCAGTCAGAGAAGAGTGGACCTGGCATTTAATACAGCCTATAGTGATTTATTCAGCGATGCCGGTGGCACCAGAATGACAGCTAGAAAGGTATAATGAAGTTCTGTGTGCAGATAGCCTTGCGTGTCTTATTTCGTTCTTAATAATCTATGCACTGTTG
>NW_027558395.1:0-25022 GCF_052425735.1 Oculina patagonica
GGTTGAGTTTGTTGTTGGTTCTCATCCTTGCTCCGAGGGGTTTTCTCCGGGTTCTCCGGTTTTTCACCATCCACAAAAACCAACACTTCTAAATTCCAATTCGATCGGGAACAGTGGATGAAGAGCCACTCTGTGGAATTGCTACTGCAAATTCCCATTGTTTATTATTATGTATTTATTTATTTATTTATTTATTTATTTATTTATTTATTCATTTATTTATTTATTTATTTATTTATTTATTTATTTATTTGTTTTCTCGGTATTTTCCATAGAGTGGAATATTTTTGAATAGTGATCGCCATCTTCGGGGTATACTAACAACTGTGAAATTTTATAGCAACTTCCGAAGGGTCGCATCTATTGTAACTTAAAGGGAACCTTCACTCTTACGAGAGGTTGACGTTGAAATGTTTGAAACAACGCCACAATTACACATTTTACAGGACAAGGGAGAAATAACATTTATAGCAACAAAAATTAAAAAAGTTTATCGCTTTTAAATTTCCCGCGCGCCGCCATTTTGGATTTTTGTAACGTGTAATGGTTGTTGTTATTTTTAGGAAGCAGATCTTTTGTGTGAAACAGCTGGGCAACCATTACACGTCATAAAATCCAAAATGGCAGCACACGGAAAAATTATAAGCCATAATCTTTTCCATTTTTGTTACTATAAATGTTATCCCTTGCCCTGTAAAATTTGGAATTTTGTCAATTATTTCAAACAATTCGACGTCAACTTGTCGTAAGGTTGGAGGTTCCCTTTAACGGTATATATATCAATTTTAAACTGTCAATGAAGAGCCATGTACACAGTTTCTTACACAACATTTATTAACTGTTTTACTTTAAACCTATCGATAACCTACACCAAATAGACTTGTACTACATCCCTTAATTCCTTAAAGAATTTTGAAAGCCAATTACCCTAGCTACAATTATAACACCAAACACCTGGCACCTCTATACAATCAATATATATATTCCTTGCATTCTGTGCGTTCAAAATCCGATTCAAATAGTTTACACATGCACGGTTGTAATCGTCGCAGTGGACAACGAATGAATGAAGCTTGTTGACATGGTTTGCTTTCAATGGTAAACAGTTTCTTAATTTTTTGTGTTTTCTGTTTATTGCCATTTTTTTTCTCGGCACATTAGCATACTTTTGCTAGGGGCCTAATCAGCCCCATCAAACCGAGGTTAAATAAATGTTATTGATTGACTGATTGTAGCAATGGCATCGGGATGAAACACAACACTCCTTAGCTGTAAATATATTCCTTTGAAAATAAAACCAGACAGAATTAACCGTTGTAAAGAAAAAGAAGATACTAAAATCAGTAATGGACGAAGTAACAGGAACACAAGTAGCGTACAAAATTAACAAATGGTTGCCAATGATAGCGTGGTTTTAAAACGCCCATAAAATATGTACAAGTCATGTGAGTTTCGCGCCACGTTCTTTTGTTTCAAACTTTTACACGTTATTTTTAAAGCGCGCGCTAACGTGTTGCTTTTTTAAATCGCGTGTGAAAGCTTTGATTTTTTAACTGATGAAGGCTTAAGGTGGCTCCATAGGGTTTCTTGACCGCGCGAAGAATGGGTACGAAAGGGCGAGCTTGAAATGCCGGCAAATCAAAACAAACATGGCGGCTTCACGCGAGCGTGAAATTTTCGGCGAGAAAACGCGAGACTTGCTTTCTGCCAATGAAACAACACCCGTGCTTTCCTGTGTTGAGCAGATAAAAGAGTTTACAACACCCTAAAAAGGTGTTTACAACGTCCGCGGTGCTTCTGGCCGCTTTTGTAAAGTTCGTACGATCGAAAGCAAAAGAGAAAATAAAGAATAGTCTCCGCGATTGTGAGATACTTCGAGCAGAATTTCAGAGATCCGCTACATAAAGGATTAAGGTATGTCTCTAACTAACCTTTGGGTTAACAGATATTCGCACAAAAACCGACAACAACGGGGAACGCTCGACTTTACACATCAACTCGTATGGTTCGAAAGTTCGCGCATGCTCAAATAGCGATCTTGGACAATTTCTATTCTGATGACGTAATTGTTATTCGGGCGAAAATAGAAATTTTCCCCTGGTATTTACTAGAGTTTCCTTCGGTGAAATTCCTTAAAATTTGGCATATATGTGATACCTTTTTAACTGCCCTTTTTGCCGTTTTTTTAAAAAAAATTTGTA
The DNA here is from genome assembly GCF_052425735.1 of Oculina patagonica. Lineage (NCBI taxonomy): Eukaryota > Metazoa > Cnidaria > Anthozoa > Scleractinia > Oculinidae > Oculina > Oculina patagonica. The sequence continues at coordinate 2,202 of NW_027558395.1, forward strand.
AGCCAGTGTTTTTGCTTAGTCAAAAAAACACAAAATAACCAAAAACGCAAAAACGACCTGGACAACCCCTACTTTTTTTGTTTTGTTTTTAAAAGTTACTTCTCATCAGATTCAATTCATTGGGAGAATTTCAAAAATTTTCACCGAAGAAAATTAAAGAAATTTAAGATCAAAGCCATAAAAACACCAAAAAACACTAAAAAAATAGGACTTTTTGAGTAGATATAGCTCAAAAACAAAGGTCGTTATTTTAAAACATGTTAAAAAAGAATAATGCAAAACATATTTTAGTCCTTGTTTTTAATATTTCGGCAGCTTTTATTTAACTAGTTTAAAAAATAACGCGAAAATGATCTCTTGATGGGTATCACTTGTGCGCGCGCCGTAATATCTCAAAACCCTATGGAGCCACCTTAAGCAATAGCCGAAACGTCTTGGAAAATAACATCAGTCAGCGACAAACCTTTAACAAACCATGTGACATTCCATTCGGATTAACTTTGGCGTAAACGTCTCTCCATCTGGCCTTTATTTACAGAACCTTTGTGAACTAAAAATACGTCTGATAGCAGAATGTGAAAAGAAACGTCCTTTTCCAAAATAGCGCACAGTGCAAGCGTTTTTGGTGAGTGGCAGACTAACACCCACTCCCTTGTCCGTTTTTCCACTCGCTCCAGCCCCTGTTGGAATAGTCAGCGCTCGCTCTTCCAAAATTCGCCTGCACTACAGGCTTTATGTAATACTGCTTTAACCTTTTTTTTTTTTATTGATATTGCAAAACATTTACTTACAATATTTACAAGGACACAGTACCTACAAGACTTACAAGACGTTTATAGTACAATAATTATTATGTTACTAGTACATTTATACAGTGCAGTGCTTACAAACTTTTGAAATGCATTAGTTTAGAAGGACACCAAAAAAAAAAAAATAGATAAATAAAAAAAAATAATAATAAATAAATAAATAAATAAAAGGAAAAAAAAAACGATCAAGAAAAAAGAGACAAACATCGAAATATAGGTAAACTAAGTTAAATAAAATATAAAGCAAATACATAAAGTGATTTGAGCATGGTTTTTTTTTTCATCAATATTTACGGGGAAGGGATCGCTGTATTATAATGTGAGAGGAAGAAGGGAAAGCTTTTTATCTCCGGAGAGGTGTTGCGTGTTTTGCATATCCATACAAAATATCTAGCGACCAAAAAGTAGAAGTTTAGTTTATTGTCATCGTTTGGCTTAAGCCCTATTACAATATATGCCGACAAATTGAAAGCTTCCGAAACTTCTCCACGATTAATTATCCATTGTTTAAATTCTTGCCAAAAAAGGTTGGAAATATCGCAAGTCCAAAATAAGTGGATGAGAGTCTCTTTATCTTTTTTACAAAAAGTGCACTGCTCGTTATCCCTGAGGTTTATTTTGGTAAGAAAAATGTTGGTCGCTAGTCTTCTGTGTAGTAGCTTAAATTGGAACACGATTAATTTGGAGATTTTGGTGCATAGAAAGGGTGTTTTGTAAACTGCCTTCCAGTCGATATCGTCTGGTGTTTCAGATATACATTGTGTGACCCATACTGCTTTAACCTAGCTGGTTTCATATTATAAAAAACAAAGCAGTATGTTTGTACCGTTTTATCTCCATAGGACATGTGTATTGTGTAAAAAATTGCAATTATGCCTGAATTTTGCGTTCCTCAGTCTTTTACTGCTCGTTACCCGCCATATGCTACTTGTCCGTGTTACAGTCACAAAGAAAGCACAAACAATGGTTTTAACCAGCAACAATGGGGGCCAATGCAGTCCTTCACACGATGATTTCCAGTCTGAAATAAAAAAAAACCTAACGTGTATTTACTAACAAAGACCAAAGGCATAACAAAGATTTATCCAGCAGGTTTGTCACATTGCATCGATCCTGCCTTACACTCTGTATGGTAAATTTCTGCCACACATGATCATATATCTTGGATATCTGATCATGTGGGCATATATCTTGGATCACGTAACGAAACCTAATATCGCTTACACTCTTCAGTCACTTCGCGACATACTTAAAATCTGATCTAGCCAGGCATGCATGCCAAAGGAATTTGATATGATACAGCGCACAAAAGTTTTTCTTAGTTTTCCTGGTCAAGTTCATATCACTGAAGAGGTCCCTTAAATTTCATATCACAAAACTTCAGAATACGCTAAGAACGATTCAGGCTTAGAATATAAAATAAGGTAATTAAGTTCCAGTTTAACCTCGGCCGCAAATTAGACGTTCTTATATAAAAAAATGCAACTCCTTCACCTTCAGCTAACGTCTGTGATGACAATTAGTTTTTCAAAGTCCAAACCATACGTCCTCGTCGTGAGAGGCGGGAACAGGTAATGCTGACCATTTTTTTTTTCAAATTGAATTAAAATAAGAATGGTCACTACTTAATAAAATAATGTATACTTACAATGTCTTAATTGTTTTCATCGAAGTCTAAAGTGACGTCATCGCCAATAAGTACGAAAGGTGCCCAGTGTCTCACATCACTGTACTTGTCTGATTCTCTGAGATCTTTTATGGCCTGGTAAAGAGACTCGCTTGAACTTCTTCCTTCCACAAGGTGACGGTAGAAAATTCTCATAAACTCCAGCGTGGCCTCATCATCGATCGCCCATAACGACACCAGAACAGAACGGGCACCAGCACCCATAAAGGCACGTGCAATACCGACCACACCTTCCGCCTTGACCTCTCCTCGGCCACTATGACAACAGCTTAACACAACCAGCCTTGCTCGAAGTTTAATACCCAGCACATCTGCTATTGTCAAAACGTAATCTTCCTTTGTAGGGATCCGGGAAGCTCGCTTTGGGTCTGGAGTTAGAGCAATTTCACCAGTTTCCATGCAACCATGTGCTGCAATGTGAACTAAAGCAACTGAACTAAGTCCTTTCAACACCTCCTGTTTCGTTGCTTTTTCTCCAGTGATAGGTAATACGTTGATAATCTTTCCGATCATTTCTACTTCCTTTTTAGCAAACGGAAGAGGATCTAGGATTCTTTCACTCTTGCTGTTGGTTACTTCTTCTACCCATGGATCTCCCACAAGTAATGCACCACTCCTACTGTGGTATCCTTCCGGACAATCAGTGATCAGCTTCAAACTTGTCAATGACGGAATCAACCGGATTCGAAAAGATTCACACAGGTATTTAGAATCCGCATCCACCAATGCAGCATACGGAGCTAGCCACAGTGGTCCATCCGGAACAATGATGAGCTCATTTCCTTGAATTAGGTCATGAATTGGCTGAATTACGATATTGTACAAAGCGTTCAAAGAAGGCTCTTGTAGTGTGGAAGGCTGGGAGCTTCCCTCGTCAAACTTCTCATCTTCCGTGTAATCATGATCTCTCAACGCATCCAAAGATCGATCCTCGCATCTAACGTCAGAACCAACACCAACTTGCTTGTAGGCATTTTGTATTAAAGACCTAATAAAAGTGGTGGTATTGTTCAATCCATCGTCAACTTTGTTTTGTCTCAAATCAACAGGTTGTCCTTTCAAAAGGACCCAGAGATTGATTTTCCCTTGGTCAAAAGCCTGAAAGACTGTGCAAGATAAAAGTTGCTCTGACACATTGAGTTCTTCTTCTTGGGCACGTGACACGGCCTGATTTGCTTGAACTCCAAATTGAGATTCCATAAGATCAATAAGAGCTTGGGCCCTTCCTTCCTCAGCAGCAAACAAAGCCTCAGTGATCTTGCCTTGTTTCAACAGAACCCTCCATAAACCTGTGTAAGTATTCTTGAATTTATCTCGAAATCCAATTTTCCACTCGTCTTTAGATTTAAGAAGACTTCTCACATCATTGAATGATCTTACACTAGACCGATAATATTCTAAGGCTTCAGGTAAACGAGCAAGTAATTCATAGGTTTGACCTAGTCCATCATAAGCAATAGCTTCCCTAGCCTTGTCTCCTACATCTATGGCAATGTTAAGATCTAGCTTATAGTAGTCTATGGCTTTGTTGAAATCCCCGAGACTGCCGAAAGCAAGGCCTAGATTTCCGTACGAAACTCCTTCTCCAGCCCTGTCTCCAATTCCTTTGGCGATATTAAGCGACTGGGTGTGGTAGACTATGGCGTTCTGGACATCGCCAAGATTTTGAAAAGCACTGCCAAGATTGCTATAAGCTGTTCCTTTCCCAGCCTTGTCTCCCACTTCTTCGGCTATTTTCAAATGGAGCTTGTGGTAATCTGTGGCTTTGTTGTAGTCGCCGAGACTGTAAAAAGCATTGCCAAGATTCCCGTAGGCTCCTCCTTTCGCAGCCTTGTCTCCCACCTCCTCGGCAAGGGTTATATGTAGGTTGTGAAAGTCGATGGCTTTTTTGAAATCCCCGACATTGTAAAAAGCATGGCCAAGATTGCCATACGCCCTTCCCTCGTCAGCCTTGTCTCCTATTCCTCGGGCAATTTTTAGATGAAGGTTGTAATAGTCTATGGCCTTTTTGAAATCGCCAAGACTTCGGAAGGCATTGCCAAGATTGGCGTATGCATGTCCCTGTCCAGCCTTGTCATTACGTTCTTTTGCAATGTTGAGGCGTAGGTTGTGGTAGTGTATGGCTTTCTTAAAGTTACCGAGACCTCGAAAGGCATTGCCAAGATTATCGTATGCTTTTCCTTCGCCAGCCTGGTCTTCCACCTCTTTGGCAAATTCAAGATGCAAGTTGCTGTAGTCAATGGCCTTTTTGTAATCACCGAGACAGTGAAAAGCATGCCCAAGATTACCATACGCTGCTCCTTCTCCACCCTTGTCTCTCAATGCTTTCGCAATTTTCAAATCAAGGTTGTGATACTCTATGGCTTTTCTAAAATCACCAAGACCGTGAAAAGCACAGCCAAGATTGGCATAAGCACGCCCTTCCCCAGCTTTGTCTCCCAATGTTTTGCAATTATTTAGATGTAGGTTGTGGTAGTACTCCGCTTTTTTGAAATCACCGAGACCGTGAAAAGTAACGCCAAGATTACTATACACACGTCCTTGCCCTGCCTTGTCTTCCACTTGTTCAGCAAGTTTAAGACCTATCATTTGGTATTTTATTGATTTGTTCAAATCGCCGAGATCTCGAAAATCATTGCCAAGATTCACATACGCATGTCCTTCGGCAGCTTTGTCCCCCATTTCTTTGGCAATTTCAAGCTGTAGGTTGTGGTAGTCAATGGCTTTCTGTGAATCACCGAGATTGCTCCACACAATTCCAAGATTGTTGTAAACACGTCCCTCTTCAGCCCTATCTCCCATAAGTTTTGCGATGACGAGACATTGATTGTAGTAGTTTACTTCCTCTTCGCCTCTTGTGCGCGTCTTGTTTTTCAGGAGTACTGTGGACAACTCCGCTGGCATTTGTTTTGCACCCACCTCCTGTTTGGTAATAAAAGATTAAAATTGTTTAACAATTCTTATGGTGTGTATTTTTCGAATGTTGGTTCTAATCTTTGTAACTTTAAATTGTAAAGGCAAGAAAGTATGTTAACTTCATAATCCACTATTTCATAATGAGGTGAACCTGGGCACTTCCAATTAATGGTAAGGCCCTTTTGAAATGTTTCTACTGATTAGAGAGCTCATTCCTGAGCAAATATATTATGAAACTTTTACTTAAGCCATAACTATAACTACTTAATAAACACTCGAGACGGAGGGGCAGGAATGGGTAAACCCATCATGAGCCTGTTGTAACTTTAATTACTTTAAAAAGTACGACAGATAAGCATCCACACTGCGCACAGTGTCACAATTGTAATAGAATTATTAGCAACATCTCTTACGTGCATCGAAAATTTCCGTATCACATCACCATTTAAATTGTTTTGAAGACTTTTTTTATCTGTTTCAGGATAAATATAGTGCTAACTTCTTCAACTTTTTGTGAAGGAACTTAAAACCTACCGTGCCTTTAACACTTGGAGTTTCTAACACTTTGTTTCGCTCCCTGACACACCTTGCCTTTAACTCCAACAAAGTCTTGTTATCTTTGTCAAGCTTTTTTGAGTTAAGAGTTATAAAAATGCTTTAGATGCTGTAGCCTGAGGTCGTTTGGGAATACATAGCCAAATTATTTTGCATGTCGGTTCTATATTTTTGCAGGATATAAATTTGCTTTTATTGGTGAAATAATTAAATACTGGAAATTGAATCACATTAAATCACTGGAAATGCAAGATTTTTAAAACGGTTAATAGTCGTAATAGGAACAAAAAGCGTCCAGTTCAGTTAGTCATCGTACGAGTGATCAACCTGTTTGACAGAGTCGGGCAACCGCGGAATGATAGTTGGACTGACGGCACGAGAACAGTGTCAGTATTGGACACGTTGCCAGTTGGATATTTTCCATTAGACAAATTAGCTGGTCGGGCTCGCAATTGCTAAAAATAGGGCAATCATTTTACAATAATTATGTTTTATGTTTCATTATTTAGACACTGTTAAAAGATACCGCTAGTCCCTTATCGCACCACTCCATAGCCTCTTGAAACTGATTGAGTTGAACACAGGCACTCGCTCCTGATGACAAAAAATTCAATAACTTTATTATTTGCTAAAGATAAAGCTAAGGAATGTACGGAAAGGGAGGAGGGCACTACCCTGTGTAAGGTACATTTGGTGAACATTCTTGGTTAAAAGTAGGTCATGTATTTTGATATTTTTGCCAGTCTGAAATTGGGTATTATTTTTAAGGGCACCATAGGAGCTAGTTTACACTAAGGCACTTATCTCTTTTCATTGGTCTTTTAATCTTCAAAAAAGACAGCAAGATAGGTCGCCAAAAATTTATTTTTTCAATACCATAGAGTACGATTTTCCACTTCAGATCCATAAATTTCCAGGTCTAAAAATGGGTATATTATTTAAAATCTTACCAAATCAAAAACACTAACGAGATGCGATCTCTATTATGTGTACTAAATCTATCCAGAACAAAAGTTTGATGGCGTAAACTTGTCTATTAAATTAGCTTACCTCTTACAATCGCATTGAGGAAAGTTGGTTGTAATTCCGTAGCTGATTTTGCATCAACAAGTGAATCATGATAATTCCCTATCAAGTAGATACAATTTTAGAACATTTTATTTTATAACAAAGCATTTTTATGAAAAATTAGCTCTAGAATTAAACTACAAGACCAACAAACAGCTTTAAGTTGATCAAACTGGGAACGGGAATCAAGTAATAAAATACAAAACTTCAGTAGTAAGTGATGGGTCTGACAAATACCACTTGGGTAGTAGTCGTTTTTTTTGCCGGCGGGCCCTAAAAGCCGATTTTACCCCCCATTTTTGTGGGCAAAAAAAGCAAGAGAGAGAGAGTGGAAGCATGCCACGCCCGAGCGAGCAAAGCTCGTGGGTGCGCAGCACTCACACAGGGAGAGCAGGGTGGGAGGGAGAGCAGGGTGGGTGGGGAAGCGCGGGGTGGGGGGTGGCGTGAGCGCCGCGAGCGGTGGTATGTCAATTGAACAAATGTGACTACTGAGTACATGGCTCGCAGTGATACCTCGTCTGCCGCGAACAAAGCAAGACAGTTTGATTTGAACGAGTGTTCTTTGATTTGTTTATGTGAAAGTGAATGTCTTTGTCTTCCAAAACAAAAGTCTATCAAGGATGTGGAAAAAAAATATCTCTCAATTGACGGAAAGACATTTAAAAAATCAGCAAGCGTCTGGTCTTTAAAAGATTATAAATGCGAAGCTTGCGAGAAAACGTTTACACAATGCCACTCGCTTCGAACACATGAAAGGTATTATTGTAAGAAAAGAGAAACACAAAAAACACCAAAAGAAAAATGCCTTAAATGCGGTAAAATGCTTCATATATCGACCGTTTTCAGACACAAAAAAAATGGTTGTCCAAAAGAGAAGGCATCAAACCGGCTGCCTGAATAATTTTATTAGCCGTCATGCTTGCCCAATTAAGGGAAAACCCTCTGACGTGTTTTGGTTGTCATGCTTGGTCAAGCAAGGGAAATTTTTTTTCATGTAGAACGCAAGACGCCTTTCTTACCCCCCTCGCGAAACGAGTTGCAAAAAAGGCGCTGGCGGCACCTCTAACGGCCCGCAGCAACAGAGAGCGCCACCTGTGTGCTAGATTTATTTTTCAATTAAACAAATGCCCAATAAAGATAAAATGGGAAAAGGAAGGAAATCAATCTTATCAACATGCCCGAAAAAAAATCTCAAACAACACAAAAGAACAAGACTTTATGCGTCCTAATTACAAGAAAAACTCAAAAAAGGAAAACTATTTAATAAGAGAAGAAACCATCGAATTGTTAAAAACATTTGACAAAAAGCTTCTTGCAAACTTTTTGACAAACAACACGTGTTAAAAACATGCAAAAAATTGTCTGACAAAGTGCAAAAACGTTTTTTTTTGACAGAAAAATGGTTGCCCTGCTAGCGGCACGCAAAATCGCGAGCGGCTTACGTGAGTTGCGTGACATTTTCAGAGAGAGTCTGGAAACCATATTTCTAGTTCTCAGGCCCTTGGACGAGCAGAAAGAAACATGGCGGCCTAATCAGGATTTAGTGTTTGGGCCGATAAAAAACGAAACAGAACAGATATTACAAAAAAAATACGCTCAGTTAACGCGCTGTAATTTTTTGTGCCCCCACAGAAGCTGGCGAAGTGAAGCGAAGAGAAGAAATCGAGAAATAACAGGATTTGATCACAGAAGTTTATCGATCGATCGAAAGAACTTTCCCGAAACATCGGACTCAATTGGGCCTGTTTATTTTTTTTCTGCTTCAAGCATTGCATTCACGACTTGATATGTTATCTGTCTGACCTCATTTTGCCAAACGGGAGTAGAAAGTTCGGTTAAAATAAAGCAAATCGCCTGTGTTTTGCGAATTATTTATTCAACAACAATATAACTCACATGCAAATATTGAGCTGAGAACTTTCTAGCACATAAAAGAACAATATAAGATCCCGGTAAGTTTATTTACCAAGCGTCATTACTATTTTTAGTTAATAGGTTATTTCCCGATGTAATGACGTCTTTTGCGACCAATCACAGTTAAAATTATAACTTTATATTATTCACATAAGCTTTTTTGCATCACACAAGCAAGCATCGCCGATGTATAAAGACGTTTATCAAACCTTCATTGAAAAAGAAGCAAAAGACACAGCTTACGGCCATGAATCATTTGGAAACGACAAACGAGGGTCCGATTATAATATTTAACATCGGCTATTCGTGCCTTCGCTTCACGAAACCGAAGCAATTACGGACAACAATCAGATGCTTTGTCGCGTGAAGAGATGTCCGCTGTTGTCAACGAACAATTTTCCATAGATACCGTGGCCATAGATGTCCGCCGTCGTCAAGGAGCTCTTGCCTAGATACCGTGGCCATAGATGTCCGCCGTTGTCAAGGAGCTCTTGCCTAGATACCGTGGCCATGAAATGTCCGCCGTTGTTAAGGAATTGTTTACCTTGGATACCGCGGCCATGAAATGTCCGCCGTTGTCAAGGAATTGTTTACCTTGGATACCGCGGCCATGAAATGTCCGCCGTTGTCAACGAACAATTTACCTTAGTTACCGCGGACATGGTATGTCCGCCGTTGTCAAGAAACATTTAACTTAGCAACTGAATAAAATTATTTTACTTTACACACTTGTTTTGTTTATTGATTGCTTATATATTAATAAATACAACGGCTCCCAAGCAAAAAAAAAATAAAAGTCAAATAACCCCCCGCTCTCACCTAAATAAATGCGTGTTACCCGTCTTTCGCTGGCGGCCGCTAAAATATTTTGTCGCAGTCAGAGCGTGACAGGCAGGCTGAGGGGGATTGGGACTTTGGGAAAATCAGAATCGTGGATCGTGGATCGTGGAAAAAAAGAACACAGCCTCAAATGTTATATTTATTTTTTTGAACAGTCAGATTAAATCCAGCGTTCATTTTCTCAAATCTGATTTCGACTCGGCTGACAGACGTCTTTTTAATTTCTCCAGTTCTTGTTTTTTTATCTCATTTCTCAATTTCTCAATGTCCGGCTGTGGAGATGGCTTTTTTTGGCTTAAATTTTTTGAAAGGTGCCTGCGAACAGACTCTTTGAGAGCCATGTAACGAGAATATTCATCCAAAATAATTTGGAACTCTTTGTCATCAACTTTATTGTCAATGAGAGCGGCAGAAACAAGTCTATTGACTGTTTCACGTTTGGCAACAGCAAGCGAAGTAATTTCATTATTTTTCAAAATTTTTGGTTCAAGTTTTTTACTTGCTCCAGTGAAAGCGGCAGACAAAACGCCTGTAATGGCAGCACATGCAGCGAGAGGAACGCTTACCGGCAAACCAACGACCGTTACCGCGGTGCCAAGACTGGAAGCAGAGAGAACACTGGACAAACCACCCATTGAAATTGCGGAATAATGGAAAACAGACTTCACCTTTTTATACTTTTTCAAAACAGCTCGGTATTTAGCAACTTCTTTGTCAAAATCCGAACAAATTTGATTGATTTTTGTTAACCTAAAGTTTTCTGGTTGATTTGGCAAAGCAGGATACAGTGTTTGTTTTACGCTGTTTTCTTCGCTTACACCATAAGCAGGGGCACTCGGAAGAACATTAGCAGATGACATGGTCTCGTATACAATAAAAAAATATTAATTTAATTCTAATTCAAAATGCAGCGGAGCTCCAACAAAGTCAAACTTACTGCCAGTTTTGTCTTTGACGGTCAATGTGACACTGTTCACACTCTGAACAGCGTCGATTCGACGTGAATTATTGATAAAATTTTGAGGGTAATGAACCAAATCATAAGGTTTCCCGGTTATTGGTACACAAGCGAGAATGTCACTTGGCTTTCCATTATACAAGTTATTTTCTTTGGAAAGTAAATCGCAGTGAATGTAATAAAAGTCTGGTATAGTAAAATCTTCAATTCTTGCGTTAGAAGCATCAACAATTGTGTTCTTAAAAAGTTTAGAAAGATTTTTATCAAAAGAAAAGCTTTCAATACTTTTTGTTTTTGTTATTGAAAAGCCTCTTTTTAAATCATCCCTTTTTACTGTTAGCTTTTGTTGATCTTTGAACTTATTAGTCAGGTAAGTTGTAATTTCATCAAAATTGTAGTTGCCTGGGAAAAAAACAGCAACATTGTTGCTCACATTGTTTTGTTTAATGCTTATGGAGCCAATTTCTTCCAGATTACGCCAGCTGTTTTGTAACGAGCATGACAGCAGGCTGATAAACCTTGGTTTTTCAATTGGCTGGTCAAAGTAAACAGCTTCCCCGTTGGAACTCGCGTCGATTGTGAGCACAACCATCTTTATAATTATCTTTTGAAAAATAAATCTTTAATATAAAATGGCGCCGCCTATTCCGAGAGCTGATGACATTTCTCAATCAATTTTTCTTGATTCCAAAGAAAGAGATTTTATGAAGTGGATGAAAACCCCAGAAGCAACTACAATTTCTGAAGCGGCAAAAGACAATGCGTGGAAACCTTTTCTTGCAAAATATCCAAACGCTGACCAAACAAAATTTGTTGCACAGGTTGAGTTCGCGTACAACCACACAGCAACGGCAGACATTTATTACAAGGCAGAGCAAGGCCATTTGATAAATGTTTTTGGCTCTGACAGCAAATATTGGAGCCCAGAGATGAAAAAAGCACTGGGGGTAAATCAAATTTCAGGCGGTTTTCCACAACAGCTGTCACCAAGCGGCGCAAAAGGCTCATCTTTGCCAATTCCCGCGGTTGTATTTCACGAAGCCGCACCAAGTTTGAAAAAAATATTTAACAGCCAAATAAACATCTACGTCACACCAGATCAATATTTCACAACGAAATTAAGAGAGATTTTTCAAAAAACAAAACTGAAGCATACATCAGGAAAAGAGTCAAAAAGGTGGCTTGCTAGCCAAAATATGGGCTACTGGCCTCAGCAACTTAACTTTGCTGTCTGGTGCGCGACAACAGGCAGTGGGATAAGTCGTGAAATTTTTGATGAAGAACACTCAGCTCTCAGTTTGCCGCCTGTTGTGCGAAATTTTTACCTTTTTCACGTTTATTTCACAATAAGGCGAATATTGTTTCAGATGGGGGGAATTCAGAGCGTAAGTGCCTTGCCTGGCGACCCAACGTTTAGCCAGTTCGACAACAAGTACGACGTGGCTTCGTACAAAAGAATATGCGCTGAGTTCGGTGTCGACCCGTCAAGCGATTTTCGTTTCACAAGAGGCGCAAACCACGGACTTGGTGACGTTTATATCTGGATCTCAAATATTGGTCCGAAAAATTCTGGAGCAAAATATCCCGATTACGATAAATTTTCGGACGAAGGGGGAGCTGCAAGCAAGGGTAACTTAATTCAATATATCGAGCCAGACGACGCTGCATATGCACAGGCAGACTGGTTTTGTCCTAACGCCGCAGAAGGGCTGACTCAGGCAGGTTTGTCGAGAGTAAACCAGTCGATAGAGGCTTTTGTCTACTGTATTCTGGGTTCGCAGGTCAACGTTCGAAGTAGCATACTTGGCACAGGCGGCCGCGCAAAGGAGGCTCAAAGTGAGTTCCTCGTGTTGGTTGAAGACGCTATAAGGCAACCAGATCTGGCAAAGTCAGTTCAAAGATACCAACTTTCTATCGATGAAGCGAAGGTTCGGCTTAACCTTGCTGTCTGCCCTGGTGCCTGGCTGATGCCGGGTAGTATGGTGATAAACACAGAAAGCGTTGTCGGCTACAACAATCAGCTGAAGCAGGCTGTAGCAGGAATGAAAATAGGATTGAATAATGATGTTAATAAATCAACAAAAAAAGCAGCTCTTAAACTGATGGCCGGAGGACCATCAAAGGTAAACCCACCAAACAGCCACCCTTCAAATCCTATACACAAGGAGTCTCAAAGGGACACAAAAAAAACTACGGCACCAGTGAGCACAGAAGGTGCTAAAGCTGAAAGCGCGCAAAGCGCTAAAGCTACAAAGGTCGAAGTCAATGATACACACGAAATAAACAAAGCAACTATCGCTGTTGGTGCGGTTGGAGCTGCAGCTTTGCTCTACGCCCTTATGCGTTAACGTCTCTTCTTGATGTATCTTTCAACAAGAAAAGCAACCGCAGCAAGTATAAGCAACCAGGTGTGCTCTGCAAGAAAGCCAATTACTTGACCAGCTGTTTTGAAAAGAAAACTTACAATCGAGCCAATAAGACCGGGCAGAGCTGATGCCACCTTTGAGCCAACATCACTTAAGCCTTTCCCCAACGCTTTGCCGGTAGCCTTCAAAGAGTTTGTAATGGCACCAATTACAGCACCAATCGTGACACCAGCAGCAAGAAAGATTGCTGTTACTGTCACGCCATTTTTTTTGAAGATTTCTTTGATCCTCTCACGAAGTGGAAGCGCTCTTTCTCTTTCTGCAATCTGTGTTTGCAAACGTGCGAGCTCCTCGGTTCTTTCAGCAACTCTTTCTTCAGCAGCTTGTTTGTCAGTGGGGGATGTATTTTCATCCTGTATTACTGCTTGATCTTCATCGTTTTGTCGCTTCAGCTCGGCTTCTTGCTCTTTTAGATCATCCAACGCTCTTGTGTCGTTGAGCCTTTCTTGCAAAGTGTTTCTTTCTCTCTCTGTGGCAGCGAGGCTTGCCCTGAGTTGGTCGACCCGTGTTTGTTCTTTTGTCTTCTGCTTCGATTGTTTTTCAATGGCCACCACCTCTTTTTTCGCGTTGTCAAGATCCTTTTGATAATTTTTTTTCAGTTGCTGCAGTCTCCGTAGTTCTGAATCACTTTCAAGATTCGAACCGTGTTCTTGAGTAAGTGCTTCAATCTGAGCTTGAGTTCGCTCGATTTTGTTTCTCAGATCTTGCACTTCTAGGGCGGCTTTTTCTTTTTCCGATGCGAGTTTTTGGGCCTCTTGAAGTTGTTTTTCAGTTTCTCTTAATCTTTGGCGTTCAGCTTTTCTTAATGTTTGGCGTACATCTCTTATGCTCTCATTTTTTTGAGCAATAATATCTTCAGCTGACGGCCCAAGTTCATCTTTGAAGCTGTCTAAAAAGCTTTTCATGAAGCCTGACTCATTTTCTTTTAGAATCTTGTACTCGCCTTTTTTTGTTCCTACAGCAACAATTTTACCCTCATTTTTCCCTTTGCCTCTTCTGATTTTTATTTTTTCAAAGTTTGCTTTGGGAAATTTGCCTTTTATCATGTCTACTGCTTTTTTTAGTTTTTGTCGCAAATTACTTTCATTTTGAAGATCACTTATTGAAGGGGTTCTTTCAAGCAAAGGTGTTTCGTCGTAGGATGTTTCTGGCAGCCCGCTCTGTTCGTGCTGCATCGTTTGCATTTCATGTTGTTCACCCCCATGGTAGGGTGTGGATACCATCCCGGGCTGAAATGGTCGGGTTGTGTCGACCTCTTGTTCCTCTTCATCATCGTTATCACTGTTGTGGTCAAGATCTCGGTCCAAATCAGGGTCCTCGTATCCAAAATCACCACCACCTGTTGCCATCACGTAATTTATATATATTTTCAAATTAAACTTTTCAATTTAACAATAAAACCAATCGAGAGATGGCTGCTGTTCAAGAAAACCTTCGACCGGGACGCGTAGAGAAAACCCTCGGCGCACTGAAAGCCGAGCGAGCTGTAAAACGAATCACTTTTGACCGCACTGAAGCCAATCCAGAGGAAACGTTGTATGTTTCAGTGCCAAAGCTGAACGAAAACGAGGTCATTGTGCCTGGCTCGCTGGCGCTGCGCTTCAACATCGACTTGAGCGGAGGCCATGCCAACAACTTTCTGGTTGACAACGTCAGCCGAGCTCTGGTCGACAAGTTTGTTGTAAAGTACGAAGGCACCGTCGTGCAGGACACGGTTGGCTATGACATCTACAAAATATTTGAGGATTTTTTCCTTTCGCAGGAGGAGCGCGACGACAGGGTGCCAGAGGGCATTCAGAGCGAGGACCTCAACAAAATTCGCTCAAATGCTGGCGATAAGAAAACTTCAGGAGTCGACGCAGAAAAAAAGCTGAATGAGCTATATGGTAATAAATACCGCATCCGTCTGGATCACCAGATTTTAACTGACCACGGAGCATTTTATCCACAGGCACTATACAACGATCTTCTGTTCGAACTGAAGCTCGCGGCAGCCGAACATGTTGTAAGAGGCTCAGATGCAACAAAACTGAAATACAAGCTGACAAACATACAGCTAGAGTACGAAATGATAAGAAGCAAGGAAATTGCAGATGAGGCGTTCAGCGCTTACTCGGGCGGCAAAGAGTTCGCTTACGACCACATCCAGCGTGCCGAAGTTGTTACTTTTGCAAAAGGATCCGACACACGTCTGAATCTTAAGGTCAACCCTCAGAGGAGGTCCCTAAAAGGTATCTTGCTACTTTTTATAGAGCAATATGCCAAAGGTGCAAGGATCTCGGAAAAGTACATTAACCCAGACCTTACAAAAGTAAGCGTCACTGTCAACGGCTCGCCAAACATGCTGTACAACAACGGCATCGAAGGAATGGACATATGGGAAGAAGTTAAAAGATTCTACATGAAAGAAAAAAATAAAACGCAGCACATGGCCCTGCAAAAGTTTTACACAGAAGACAAGTTCGGCCTTCTGATTGATCTGCGTTCCATGGCTGACCACTCGATGCACGGAAGCGGCAAGCGCCTTGTGAACACAAAGGACGGTGTCCAGCTTGAGCTAGAGAGGAAAGCAAGCGGCTCAGGTAATTTGAACTGCCACATTTACGTAATCAGCGACGCCCAAATGAATATAATTGGCAGGCAGTTAGAATCTGTGCTTTATTAATATACGAACGAAGATGGATCCTTCCAACATACCCTTCAACGCTCTCATTGTGGGACCAACGAACTCAGGAAAAACAAGGTACGTAGTCAATCAGCTTTGTGGCCCTTTCCGAGGCAAGTTTGACTACATCGTGCTCATCTGCCCGACTTTTGCGCACAACAAGACTTATTATCGCTTTGCTGAGGAAGATCTTCGATTTTTTGTTTTCATTTGCGAGCAGCACGAGGTTGAATCTTGGTTAAGGTTTTCAAGATTTCTTTTTGAGGGTGCGAACACGCTTATCATCCTCGACGACTGTGCTGCATCGAAAGATGTAAAAGGAAGAACAGGTGAATTGGTGAATCTTGCTTTCTCTGCTCGCCACGCAGGTTTGAGCGTATGGGTGTTAACTCAAAAATTGACAAGCATAACAGCCTCATTCCGCGAAAATGTTGCGTCAATTGTTTTCTTTTACACCCCCTCTGCCAAGACCACGAAGGCAATCTTTGAGGATTACGCTGGCGAACTTTCCCATGAAGATTACAAAGAAGTCATTTCAAAGCTGAAAAAAAATAAGTTTTCGCATCTTGTTATTTCTCATCGCCACCCTTACGGCACAGAATTTTTTTATTGAACATATTTTTTAGAGTAATAAATGGCTGACCCGTTCGCAACGTCCACTGATATCACTGCAAGTGAACGAATTATGTTGGAAACGTCCGTAATGGAAATGCTAGAACCTGAACCAGGCAGTATGCCGTCAGAGATGCAAGCAGCGGGACCTGACATTCCAGCTTTACGTGAACAGCTTGCAAGACTTGTTTCAACAGGCAAGTCTAAAGAAGCAATCGGTGTGCAGCTAACTCACGATCAGGTAAAGCGCTTGACCGACAAAGACGTCGAAAAGTACTTCAAGAGGTACGAAGCGTATGTTGGGGCCAAGACCACAGAAAATCTTATCGACAGCGCGCTCACTCTTTTTACGAAAGCCGCAAGTCTGTTCGTGCCCTTAAAAAATATTGAAGCTTTGCAAAAAGAGCTTAAAAATGACTACATCATCAACAACGAGCTTTCCAATCTTGTCGGCGGTTTGTCTTTCAAATACGGCAAGTTTCTTGCTCCAGCTTCTGTTGCTTTGATAACGGCAAAGCACATTGATTACAGCACAGCACCACAAGCGACTCTAGAAAGCGAGCATAAAGATCTTCCTGAGTAAATTACTAAGCAATGCTAAGAAAATGCTAAGTAATTACTGAACAATGCTCATTAAATGCTGACCAAAAAAGTTTGCTAAGCATTTTTCATTTAAATATTATTATTTTTTCTAATAAATGGCGGACCCTGAAACACAAATACCGAGCGAACCTGCAGTTGTTCAAGAAAACGTTCCACAAGTCACTTCAACAACTCCTGCAACAAAACCTGCCAAAAATCCAAAGCGAGTGGCTGCTGGCAAGCTTGCAGCTGAAAAAACAAAACAGGCTCGTGAAGCACAGAAAAAAGCTTCTATCGAGGCTGCTGCAATAATTGCAAAAGAAAAGGAAAAGAAATCTGCATCTGCAAAGTGTCGGAGGACGGGGCCGAAATGTAACACCACCGGCCGTAACGGAACCAGCTCCGCCCGAGGCTCAGCCGCAATCAAGCGGTCTCACCACAAATCAATGGATATCTTTGCTTGGTATCGGCGTTGCAATCGTTACAACTTATGTGAAACGCGAAGACATAAAAGCCTTTATAAACGAAAAAAGAAGTCCAACATTTAAATCTCCGCCAACTCTTATAACTGATGACACACCAGTTACAGCAGAAAGTATTGGAAGGGTTGCAACGCGTTCTTCAGACACGCGCCAAACGGGCTCTAGAATTCCGCAACCAACAAAACAAAATGGCTCAAAAAGAGGAATCCGTCCGATGGATTAAAAAAATTATTAAATAATTTTCATTTAAACATTTGATTTTAAAAGTATACAAAACACGATGACCGACACGAAGACATACACTATGCCTGACCCAATGGATTTTGGAAGCTTTGTTTTGTTGGGTCTCTGTGCCGAGTTCTTTGGGAAATTCTTCGAAGAAGATGAGGCACGAGCAACAGCTGCTTTGGAAGGGACAAAAGCCTTTTTTAACCAGCTGAAACCAGAAGAATTAAAAAATTTTATTGCTATTGATGAAAAAACTGTGGAAAGTTTAAACAGGCAGTATGAGGATTTAATAAAACTTGAAAAAGAGTATGAAAAAATAGAAAATGAAGAAAAAAGAAAAGAGAAGATTGAAGAAGCAAAAAGTTTGATGTGTGCTGAAATGGAAAAAATCTTTAATTCCATGTGGCATGATGTGTTTGTCCAACTAAAGTTTTTAAGAAAGTGATTTCTGTTTTACTTTCTGACTTCAGCAATTAACTTTTTTTTTATTAGAACTCTTTGATGAGATTAAAAGAATTCATAAAATTATTTTTCAATTTAAATATTTATTTTTATTTTATAACAAACACCATGTCTGACAACAAACTCGTAAAAACACTCATGGATGCCGCGACTCTCACTGGCCTTGCCGCCGGAATCGGCTGGGCTGCCAAAAAAGTTGTAAAAGAAAACTTCACATCCGACCCAAGCAGCAGTTTTATGAACTATGTAAAGTTCACAGCCGTCATGGCTGGCAGCGTTGCACTTAAACAGTATCTCGAGGACCAGAAAATTCTCCCCACCAATTAAAAAAAAATATCATAATATAAGAACAAAAACACACAATGGCAAGCATCGCGATTATGGCTGGCGGAGCTATCTTGAACGCTGCTGCTTTCATTGGCGGCAACTACCTTGCTCGAGCTTTGGGTGGTGGAGATGACGCCGCTTTGAAAGAAAAAGAAAGACACGACAAAGCTCTAGAGGCTTACCAGGCAGCTTACGCTAAATACTCTCGCGACCGCACCAAGCTCCTCGACTGGATACAAACCAACGCGGAAATAAAAGAGCAGGCCAAACAGAACTTCACAAACACTGACTACGCTTTCAAACTCTACAACCAGGCACATCCTGACAAACAAATGATTCCTCCGAAAGAACCCAAGTTCTCTGACTTTTATCAGCCAAGTGAGCAGCAGAAACAAGGTGAACTGATGTTTGTTGGCGCTGGCGCGCTTGCACTTGGGTACGCTGCCTTTCGGTTTCTTTAAACTTTTCTTTTTTTCTTGTATACACAGTCACGTTGTGACACACGCACGAAGTGCTCGCATGGATGCAAAGATCTCAAAAGTCTACTATAGCCCCCAGGGCTACTGGAAAGGAATTGCCGCGATAAAAAAATTAGCCGAGGCCGCCAAGGTTTCCGAAGATGCCGCAAAAAAGTGGCTAGTTAAGCAGGCCCTTTGGCAGATCTACCTTCCGGCACCCCGATACGTTCCTCGCCCAAAATTCGATGTTTCTACTCCAAACGCGGTCCACCAGGCGGACCTTCTTTTTCTGCCACACGACAAACTGCCGCGAGGGCGAAAAGTTTACAAATACGCTCTGACTGTTGTTGACGTTGCCAGCCGTTACAAAGAGGCCGAGCCTTTGACCTCCAAAGATTCAACTGAGGTTGCAAAAGGTTTTCAGACAATTTACAGGCGAAGTGCACTAAAATGGCCACAGATGCTTCAAGTTGACCCTGGTCGCGAATTCATGGGCGCTGTTACCAAAGAAATGGAAAATCACAAAACCTATATTAGACGCGGGCGTGTTAATATCCACAGAGATCAAGCTATTGTTGAACGTTTCAACCGCACTCTGGCAGAGCGCCTGTTCGGTCACCAGTACGCCGTTGAAATGCGGCTCCCTGAGGGCCAGCGTTCTACTGCTTGGGTGAAACGGCTTCCTGAAGTTGTTGCCGCTCTGAACAACGAAGTCACAAGGCTAACAGGCAAAAAACCCTCAGAAGCTATTAAAGTGAAAGCCATTGCTACCAAGCCGTCGACTCCTTATTTGAGGCCTGTTGGTAAGAGCGAAAAAAAGCTCCCCTCCTTCGTGAATGTTAGGTATTTGTACCAGCCGGGTGAGTTAGAAGGTGGGGGAAACGTGCCACCGATCCAATCTGGTCTTTAAAAGTCTTTTCGCTTGAAAGAGCTGTAATGAAACCGAACGAACCTGTTCTGTATTACTTGCAAGACGGCCCCAAGCGCGGCTTTGTGCGCGAGGAGCTGCTCGCCGTACCTCCTAATACCTCCCTTCCACCAGTCAATGCCAGCTAAAGGTGATATTCAATCGGTTCGGTATGTATTCCATCTTCAAGCACCCAACGTTTGTCGTAATAGGCGCTCAAACCCAGTTTTTCCTGCTCGTAAGTTACCATTTTTCCTTCCTTCATACGGAAGCCTCTGTTACTCGCTTTATCCACACTGCCTTCAAGAGCGGCCTTGAAACGCTGCCAAGTTACTTCGTTTTGCGCCTTTGACATACCCTTGGTGCTAAACTTCTTTTTTTCACCATCTTGTTCCTCGATAAAATAACACTTTGGGCAGAGAGCAATCATCCGGCTACCCACACACTCTAGCTTAAAGAGACCGGGCGTGCGGCCGCTCCACTTGTCCCAAGCCAGCCATTGTTTTTTTTGGGCCTCGAATTCTTGTTTTAGCTCAGGTTTTACGATGTCCTCAAGCTTCGAAGCAGAAATGGCCATGTAGCAGCTGTCCGTGTCCATCTGAATTAGCTCAAAGTCCTTTCTATCAACATACTTATCCAAAAAGTCATAGTAAAATTCCAAAATGCGCAGCTTCGCCAACTGGTAAACCGCGATCCCAACTTGAAAAGGCCTGTTGATCGTTATTCTTGGCTTGCGGCTTTCCAGCTCGTACGCTTCCCCAATTTCATCTAAGTCGCTAAAATACGCGCTTCGCAGAGCTCGGTCAACCACTTTTTCGTCTTTCGTATAAATCACGTTTGTTTGCCTTTCAAGGGCCTCGATCAGCTTCCCGTAAGCGCTGTTTCCCAACAGCTTAAACACGTCTGCCAGCAAGGCCTTGCACCTCTCAACATCACCTGTTCTTCGCGCCTCTGTCACTTGTTCCACGAACCAGTTGAAGATTTTTTTCGGTTCGTAGTCAATCGTTCGGTGCACCGCAGTAATTACTGCCCCGTGTTCCACATACCAGCGCAGCAGTGGAGCATACAAAAGAATCTTTTTGGCAGAAAGGGCTCCAACGAGCTTTTTACCATTTCCGCGATTTCTTTTTGTTCTTTTCAAGTATTCATACATGTGTTGTGGGACAAGCCCTCCCGGGACCTCTTTATTGTGAAAAAATGGCGGCATCTCTTCAAACTTTTTCCACAGCTCTTTTGGAATTTCTATGTCTACTTCTGCAAATCCAAACCATTTGGCCACATCAGCTGCATATTCTCCTTTCAAATTTTTCGTCAGCACCTTCGCCCACACTTCTTGAAGGCCTCCTGTGAAGTCGCGGACTTCTTCCTTTCCGCAGGGCATGTCTTGCAACATTGTTGACAGATAAAGGGCATTCGCATCGTAGCCAACAATGTTTTTGCAAAGATGCGGATCAGAGTACTGGTGATCTCTGATTTTTGTGACGCCGACCTCGTGGTGCCTCGTAAATACTATGCTTGGCCCGCCAACAACAGCCTCTTTCAGCATTTCGTACGCGGCTCTACCAGGTGAGTAAAGTTCCGCCCCTCTTTCAACAGATCCTCTGAGCAGGTAATGTAAGCTTACTCCGGGAATACTAACTGCGTCTTTAAAAATGTCAATCCTCTTTTCAGTGTAAAAAGCTTTCATCTTTTCAAGAGCTTCCAGGCCGGGAGTCACATCAAGATTATTGTAATAACGCAGCCAGTCTGCGAAGGTGCGCATGCCCTTTTCTCGAAACAGTTTTTTACAAGCTTTCCATTCTGAAAGTTTTAGCACAAAAGAGTTTTTCAACTTTGAATACCAAGGCTGGCAAGCCGAGCCCGGTTGGTGACAAATGAAATAATCTGGCAAACCTGGATAATCAAGCTTTTCAGGAGTGTCAAACCATTCATAAGGAAACCACGATTTTTGGGCCTCGCTCCCATAGGCCTTTACCCACTTTTCATAGCTTGTTCCCGGCCCAAGGTAGTTAATAATGTCAAGAAAACGAAAGCTCGGAGTAAGCAAAAACATGATTTTGTTACAGTTTTTCGCCACTCTGACTTTGCCAGTTGTGTCGGCAAGGCGGCCTACAAAGTAATTTTTGATCAAATTCAGATCGTAACTGCCCGAGTTAAACCCAACTACAGGAACTTGGTTGCACCATTCCTCAATTTTTTGACGCTGCGCTTTGGGAAGCAGGCCAACGTCTTTTGGCATAAATTCTGCTCTTACTTGGGTCCGAATGTTTTTTCCGCGTCTCTCCAGCTCTTCCATGAACTTGCGGACCAGCTCCGCCGGGTCTCTTTCACAAATGTGGGTGGGTTCTCTTTCAAGGGTGTCGCCAATGCTTACCGAGATTGGCACATGTGTGTTTTCGGTCGTGAGCGCTGACGTTTGTTCCTTTCTCTGTTTATTGTCACCATACGCCTCAAAATCGTACAAAATCGCGTGCGGATAGCTTTTTGTCTGCGCCCGCGGCGCGTCAAGCTCGTTTTCCCCTACTTCGCACGCCCAGGTCTCAACCACACGGTAGCCGGTCAGTCGTAGCCAACTTGAGCGTTTCATTGTGGCTAAAAACCTGTCTTGACGCGTCTGGCCACGACATATGATTTTACCGCGTTCTTGTGGGTAACATTTCAGACACCCGTGCCAATAACAACCGTGGTATTGAAATACCGTTTTGGTAATGGGGTCAAACCCGTCAACAGGCGCACCCCCAATCCAACGCTCGCCACCGTGGCCGCACATTGCGTGGTGTATGTGAATTTGGCGCCGCTTGGCTTCTTGGTCAAGCCAGCAAAGCGATTCTTTGGAAGCTTGGGAGTTCGGATAAAAAGCCTTCTCAAAGCTTGTCTGCGGTTCTTCAACCTTTTCGGCTGGGCAATAAATTATTGTTTTTCCTT